>NW_027503674.1:0-25312 GCF_021521415.1 Bidens hawaiensis
GAAATTTGGACAGATTGTAGCACGCTTAGAGTCGGGTCACGAAATTTGACAGAGATGATCTACACATGAAAGTATGAGATCTGTGAATTTTTGGTAATTTTTGGATAAAAGATGAATATTTGGTGAATTTAATGCTCGGTTTTGGCCAAAAATAGTGAAAAATAGCTAAACATGATGAAAAATTCTGGAAAATTTAAGATAAGCTTTTTATAACATATAAAAGTCACCCACAAAATTTGAGCTCAGTTGGAAAAGTCTAAGTAGGCTTTTCGGTGAAACGAGTTCTAGGGCTTTCTAGCTCGGTTTTGGGTGAAAATGGCTTGAAAAATGAGTTTTAAGTTCTGGAAATATTCCAGGGAGTTATGAGGATGGGAAGGATCATCCCAGAAAAATTTGGGATTTTTCTAAAGTCTTTTGGTATTTTTGACATATTTAGTGTTTTAAAAAGGTTTAAAAATAGATAAATAAATGTAAATGTAAGAAAATAAATCTGGAAAATTTTTATAAAATGTCTTACTGTCAAAATAAGTTTTGTGCAAAATTTCAAGACCCGAGACTAAACGGGTAATTATTTGTGCTAAAAGGAACATAAAAACAAATTTTTAAAGCTTAAAACGTGTAAACCGGCAAAACTCGCATAAGCGAGCTGACTGGCATAAAAAAACCTAAAAATGGACTATTTTCATAAATCTAAGTAAATTAAGTAAAAATAAATCATCCGAAAATAATTCGGATGATTTGGGTAATTTTACCCGATTTTACTGTTTCCGGCACCTAAATGACGGAAGCGGGCCCCGCGGCCAAACGGGGTGTCAAACCGAGCTCTAATTTCATCACTTTAACTAAATTAACAGTCAAACACCATTTTTGGGTCGGGTGTGACCAAACTCATTTTTGAAACTAAAGACGGATAACCGTGCTAGGCACGCAAATCAAGGAAATCATAAAAATGATAATCTTGACCGTCAGACTCTAAGCAATGTCACAATCTGAGTCCTTAGAAGTGTCACGGGTTTAACATTGTCCCCAGATCGAGTACAGTACTGGGTTAACAATGTCCCCAGACGTACCGATTGACATAGATTTAATTTACGGGAATTATATAGTAACGACTAGATATTATATTACAGATCCAGGCACGTAGCTGCTCATTGTATTACCCACTGACTCACAAAAAGGTGAGTTTTCACGAGCCCCTTTTAATGAACTGTTTTTTAAATATATTTTCCCGGGGCGGAAAACATGTCTTATTTAAAGTATTTAAGTACATACCGATCGTATGGAAATACTTGTATATTTATATATATATGGTTTGATGCACAGAATATATAAATTGTTTATCAGGTGTTATTGTTCTGGGGTAACATAGTTCCCAGGGGTTGTTATTGTTCTGGGGTAACATAGTTCCCAGGGGTTCTTATTGTTCTGGGGTAACATAGTTCCCAGGGGTTATTATTGTTCTGGGGTAACATAGTTCCCAGGGGTATTTATTGTTCTGGGGTAACATAGTTCCCAGGGGTTATTATTGTTCTGGGGTAACGTAGTTCCCAGAAGTTATTATTGTTCTGGGGTAACATAGTTCCCAGAAACTTAACGGAATGTTCTGGGGTAACATAGTTCCCAGCATGATTATATTGCTAATAAATGATTATTAAAATGATTTGTCAGTGTTTATTTAAATTAGTGAAACTCACCAACTATTCGTAGTTGACCCGTTTTCTTTACATGTTTTCTAGGTATGCCCAAGTTGGAATGATTGATAAGTGCTTAACTATCTGTGCTACCTGTTGGAAGCTTGCTGCTCTATGTTTTGTAATGAATTTATTAATGTCTTATCGGTAAAATATGTGTGTAACACCTAGACAGTAACGAAACTCGCAACAATGTAATATGTTATAAATTAATGTAGTGGTATTTTCTTTATAAGCAATGCTGTTGATATCAGATGTGTCTGTTGCATCCCGTGTACGTTTCCGCTGTGGTTACGGGGTGTTACAATAATGGTGTGTCTGAAAGGAGGAATCGAACTTTATTGGATATGGTACGATCCATGATGGCTAGAAGCACATTACCTCTATTATTTTGGGGTTTCGCACTGATCTCTTCTGCCCGTATTTTAAATATGGCACCAACCAAGAAAGTGGAAAGGACACCTTTTGAAATATGGAATGGAAAGGTTCCATCATAATCATATTTAAAGGTATGGGGCTGTGAGGCTTATGTTAAGATCTACACCCTAGAGAAACTTGAAAGCCGATCCACTAAGTGTATCTTTGTAGGATATCCCGAAGATTCAATGGGATATTATTTCTACAATCCATAAGCATAAAGTGTTTATAGCTCGCAAGGCTTAGTTTTTGGAAACAAGGTTCCTTATGGAAGGAACTGATAGAACTATGGAACTTGAGGAGGATCGAGAACCACAAGCCGATACACAATTGGTTGACACTAGCAATCAACAAGAGGTTGTTGATAATGATCAATTGTTTAATAAACCCACACAAAACATTCGCAAATCTGGTAGAATTAGCACCCCACCTGAAAGATACGGATTTTTCATGGATGGATGCTATGTGGTGGATTCTGACGAACCAACCACATACCGAGATGCAATGTCACAATCTGATTGTGATAAATGGCTGAAAGCCATGAACGTTGAGATGTAATCCATGCATGATAACCAAGTATGGGACTTGGTTGCTCCACCTCTTAATTCCAAAATGGTTGGAAGTAAGTGGGTTTTCAAGAAGAAAACCTATATGCATGGAAACTTGGATACTTATAAAGCTAGACTTTTAGCAAAGGGTTTCACTCAAACTCAAGTGGATGATTATGATAAAACTTTCTCGCCTGTGGCGATGTTAAAGTCTATAAAGATATTGTTTGCCGTAGCCGCATATTATGACTATGAAATATGGCAAATGGATGTCAAAACTGCTTTTCTGAATGGACACCTTGAAGAAGATGTCTATATGGTTCAACCTGAAGGTTTTGTCGATCCACAACATCCTATAAAGTATGCAAGTTGAAGAAATCAATCTATGGATTGAAACAAGCATCAGGAGTTGGAATCACCGTTTTGATGATGAAGTTAAAAAATTTGGATTCATCAAAAACGCTGATGAATTTTGTGTGTATAAGAAAGCTAGTGGGAGCATCATTACCTTTCTGGTATTATATGTTGATGACATATTACTATTTGGAAATGGCATTCCAACCTTGGAAGGTGTAAAAGCCTGGCTTGGAAGTTGTTTTTCCATCAAGGATCTTGGTGAGGCCGCCTATATTCTGGGAACAAGGATCTATAGGGATAGATCAAAGCAGTTGATAGGTTTGAATCAAAGTGCATACATTGGCAAAATCTTGAAAAGGTTCAAGATGGAAAACTCTAAGAAAGGTTTGGTACCTATTCAAAGAGGAACATTGTTGAGTGTTTCTCAATGTCCAAGCTCAAAGGATGAGCAAGACAAAATGAGTGGAATCCCATATGCATCTGCTATAGGATCCATCATGTATGCCATGATTTGCACTAGACCGGATCTGTCATGCGCTTTGAGCATGACAAGTAGATACCAACAAAATCCGGGAACTAGCCATTGGATGGCAGTTAAGAGCATATTGAAATACCTTAGGAGGACTAAGGATATGTTTCTTATATATGGCTCTGGTGAGGAGAAGCTCTTTGTAAAGAGTTACACAGATGCGAGTTTCCAAACTGATCGAGATGATTCTTGTTCACAATCGGGATATGTCTTTGTTTTAAATGGTGGTGATGTCTCTTGGAAGAGCACAAAACAAGACGTGGTAGCCTTGTCCACCACTGAATCGGAATACATCGCCGCCTCATTGGCAGCTCAAGAAGCTGCATGGATCAGAAAGTTCATTGCCGATCTATGGGTAGTCTGTACCATTCAGGACCCTCTAGAAATCTTTTGTAACAACGAGGGTGAGATTGCCCAAATCAAGGAAACCCGTGCACATCAAAAGTCTAGGCACATTGAGCGGAGATTCAACTACATAAGGGATGAAGTTGAAAAAGGAAAGATATGTATTCGCAAAGTTCCCACCGATCAAAACATTGCGGATCCACTCACGAAGCTCCTTGAAAGGCCGAAGCATGAGGGTCATACTTGCGCCTTAGGAATTCGATATTCTAATAATTGGATTTGATCTATTTTGTATTTGGATATCAGAACAATTGTTATTTTGACTCAATCATATGATTATGATTTATGATTATGACTTTTGAGTTATGTTTCATTTTAGCATGTTTAAATCCGTGAATAGGTTAATTATTCTAAATGTCCGTAGTCGATCATACTTGTGGGAACAAATATGAAAGTAAGACTATTATGAACTTGGATTTGTAGATATTCATTAGGTATGAATATAGCAAAAGGTTGGCTGCCAAGGTTCATAGATATTTATGGGATAAATATTGGATTGACCCGCCCTCAAATTTTAATGCATGGAATCCTTGTGATTTGTGATCATAAGTAAATTTGAGTAAAGGCGAGCATCATAGTATCCTCCGACCTGAGATACATATTGGGTCTTGATATTCATCGACTATTATACTTTGACTTAGTTCTTCGCTGCTCTGAAACATGTCAATACATAAGGCTAAGCTCAAGTATAATACAAGGTGATAGTGAGAGACGTATGTAGTCGATAGGGGATTTGCCCCTCTTATTCGTTGAGAGTTAAATGTCTAAGGCCTGAAAAGTTAAATCAACAGAGAATGATCACTCTGTGTCTCTTTATTTAAAATGACATTTGTGGCAAAAGGATAAATGATAGTTTCACCTAAATCATTTTCAAGTATGGGACTTGAAGGGGATGATGTTATTGAATGGCACTTTGTCATGCGTATTAGGGATAGTAAACCGTTGTTAGGCGGTATTTGCTATTTGCATCAATCTTATATGTACCTTGTGCAAGTGGGAGATTGTTGGAATCGATTTACCCAAGACACATATTAGAGTTGATGTGGCTAGTGCATTATGATCCAAGTCTGGTCATACCCAACAACAAGCTAGACAATCGCCACGATTTTTATTATTAGATATGATCTAGTCAATAAATATCAACACTTATAATATTTGGAAAATGGATTTCTAAATATTTTGCACTTGTGTATTAAATAAATTATATGGATAATTTATATTTTGAGAGATGTTATTTAAATTGGTTAAATAACATATTGCATGTTACTTATGTTATGTTTTATAACATAAACATTATAAGATAATAAATGCTAAGTAATAAAAAGTGGATTTGAAATTTGGGTGAGAAAACCCCTCCCTCTTCTCTCTCTTCCTTTTGTTTCTTCCAAGGACATGCAATATAGTGGGTTTGTGGATGGTTTTTGACCAACACAATTGAAGCTCATTCCCTTACATACACAACTCTCTCTTTTTCTCCATTAGAGCCGAGAGGAAGAAGAAGAAGAAGAAGAAGAAGAAGAAGAAGAAGAAGAAGAAGAAGAAGAAGAAGAAGAAGAAGAAGAAGAAGAAGAAGAAGAAGAAGAAGAAGAAGAAGAAGAAAAGGGGTTTTGTTCTTGCATCAAGTGTAAGGACCCTAGCAACCAATGTGTTTGTTGATTAGCTCGTTGGGTATACAAGCTTGAGGTTTCCTCCATTGGAAGCTAGCCATTCATCTCATTCATCCCTTTCGTTTTCAAACTTGAAGGTAGAATGCTAAACACCCTATGGTTGTTTTGATCGCATGTATTTTGTATATGGATCCGGGCATTGGGTTAATCTATATAAAATCAGTTTTATTTTTATCAAACTAACAAGATTTAAAATTTTATTATCCGCTGCGTTTTTTTCATATAAATGGGTTTATATGACTTTGATAATCTTGTTAAAACCCAACAGATAAACACATCTTCATGGCACCAAGGAAAAAGTTCATTTCACCCAAACTGCTCATATTTTACTTTGACTTCATAGCCTCTTCAAACTCTTTACACGTATTCTCATTTGTTGAACCAAAGAAGATATCATTAACATACACTTGAAGTATAAGTAAATCTCTTCCTCTCTTTTTATAGAATAAGGTCTTGTCAATGGCTCCCATTTGAAAACCATTAGCAAGTAAATGATTTGACAACTCATTATACCAAGCTCTTGGAGCTTGATGTAATCCACATAGAGCCTTGTTAAGTTTGTATACTCATGATCCCCAAAAACCTGGAGGTTGAGTGGCATACACATCATCTTCTATTTTTCTATTTAAGAAAGCAGATTTTGCATCAAGTTGAAACACTCTGATATTCTTTGATGCAGCATATGTCAAAAGATTCTTATGGCTTCCAATCTGGCTACTGGAGCAAATACCTCCTCAAAATCAATTCCTTTTTCTTGTAGGCAACCAAGTGCAACTAGTCTTGCTTTTTTCTTCATTACAATCCCTCTTTCATCCTTTTTATTTCTGAAAACCCATTTAGTGCCAATTACATATTTCCCCTTGGTTTATCAACTAGCTCCTAAACTTGCAGGTTTCTAAACTGTGTTAATTCTTCCTGCATGGATTCTACCCACCTATTGTCTTTTAAAGCTTGAACATTGTTCTTTGGTTCAATTTGGGATAGAAACAGAAGTTTAAGCAAATGTTGGCAGATTCAGAAGCACTTCTGGTCACTCTTTCATGCAAGTCACCAATGGTATTCTCAATGGGATGATTCCTTTGTACATAAGAGGTTTGAATATTTTGAGTTGAAGTCATATTTGGATCCAAGTTTGTTTCATTCAATTCTGGTTCATTGATGTTCAACTCTTGTGCATTGTTGTTCTTTTCAAATTCTTTCACATTCCATTTGTGTTTGATGTTGAAGCACCAGCATTTGGAAAATTCAGATTCTGAAACAAATTCTCAAACATTGACTGGGCGTCATGTTGAATTTGGTCTGCTTGATTGTCATTTGATCTCCAGATGTTTCATGTGGTTCAACATTTTGCACATTTCCTTCGTCTTCTTCGGAAATCATCCTTTTGAAAAAGAATAGTATCTTCATTAGCAAGTTTAGACCATAGTTTGGCTAAATCAATCTTCCTTTTAACAGTTTCTTCAGGTACACTTGTTCTATAAGAATGTTCTTCATTGTCTTCAGGATAGATTTCGAAAGATTTGATTAATTTCTCTAAATCAAATAGCCAACTTGCTCCATCAACTGTATTAAACTGATTCTCATTGAAGAGAATGTCAGATGATTCAATCACACTTAGATGATCTTTCAAATAAACTTTGTATGCCATTAAGGCTAAAGAATATCCAACAAAGAAACAATTAGTGATTTTGCTTGGAATTTGTTAAGATAATCTTTGGTATTCATTAAGGAACATTTGCGTCCAAATGGCTTGAGAAACTTGATGTAGGGCTTTCTTTTATTCAAAATCTCACAAGGAGTTTTGTTTTGTCTTTTGTTAAGAAGGGCCCTGTTCTGAACATAACAAGCAGTGTTAATAGATTCTACCCAAAATGATACATGTATATAATCATCTTCTTGCATGGTTCTTACAACATCTATGAGTGTTCTATCTCTTCTCTCTGCAACACCATTTTGTTCTGGAGTTCTTGGAGCATTGAATTGATGAAATATAGTCATAACTCCATTTTTGAACTTAAAACCAATGTCACTTCTCATTACCTTCACCCTTGCATCCAGTTGTTTTTCAATTCTTGTCACACAGCTTTTAGTCAAATCTATAGCTTCATCCTTTTAACCCAGGAAATACACCCAAGTAAAACTTTAATAGTCATCTATAATCATTAAACAATACTTTTTTTTGCCAATGCTTGGAACACTCACATGACCAAAGATATCCATGTGAAGCATTCCAAGCACTTGTTAAATAGAGTTAATCAATTTTGTTTGTGAGGTGATTTGTGCTGTTTTCCTTTTTAGCATGAAACACAATTATCTTTAAACTTGAACTCCTTTATAGGTAAGCTAACAACATGTTCACTTTTGACAAGTTTGTTCGTGTTTTTCAAATTCACATGACATAACTTCTTATGCCATTGCTTGGTTTCATTATCATATGCTTTATATACAAAGCAGGTTCCACCCCTAGAAATAGCATCTTTCATCTTTAATTCATACAAACTACCATTTCTTGGTGCCACCATCATGATCATGTCAGGTGGAATCACAAAATCTTTATTCAAAATATCACAATATGATTCATCAAATCCAACCTTATAGCCTTTATCACACACTTGTGATATGCTTAAAGGTTGTATTGAACACCTTCAACATAAAATACATTGTCAAATAAAACTTTTTCGTTAGTGAGAATTCCCTTGTCCATAATTTTCCTTCCATTTTCATTGCTTTCAAAAGCAACTAGGCCTTCAAATTTCTATTCATAGTTGACAAGTGCATTCTTGTCACAAGTAATGTGCCTGGAACATCCACTCTCCATGTACCATATATCATTGAGATCCGTGAAATGTTACTGCACAGTTAAAATAAAAATAGATTAGTTTTGTGATGAAACACAAGAAAGACTTGGTTGTAATTTATCAGACACAGAAACAGCATTTGGTTTGGGATCTTCGTATACTAGTTCACATGTCATATATCTCATAACTAGCATCTGTGTGTGTTTAAAAATAATGAACAATGTGTGTGCATTCTTGAATGACATGTTCACTTTTCAAAATCAATGTTGGAGGTCTCATCCCCGGGCTTCCATATGAACCTTCTTTTTCAAAACCACTCTTCAATAGCAATTTTTCATTATTTTCCTTGTTTCTTCTTGAAAGCTTTCCTCTTGATTTTCTTTTCTTATCAGACGATATTGAATCTGCAGAGTCAATGGACTATTCTGAACTTTGAGATTTGAATGATGGTCTCCTGTCCAACTTCTTCGCAAACACTTTTTCTTTCTTCTCAATCACTTCATAAACTTTCTTCTTTCTTTTACTAGTTCCATCATCAACTTCCATTCCTTTCTTCAAATACTCTTCATACCTTTTCTTGTAGAAACCAAAGTCTTGACCAAACAGTGTGGTGTTTGGAATAGTGAAAGGTTCTAGTATAATTATTTTTTGGCAAGAATCTTTTTGATGACCATACATGTCACATAGTCTACACCATACCTTTCCCTTATGTCCAGTCAAAGAGTTTCCCCTTTTAATCTATTAGGTCTTGGGCTATCCACACCAATAGTTTTCTAGTGAGTTATTGGTTTTCCCAAATCAAAAGAGATTGGTTGAAAAACATCAATCTTTTCAGTGCTTCTATCATCGGACCTTTTGACAAATATTACTTTCTTAAGCTTCAGACAAACAATAGTTTCCTCTTTGTCTTTCTTAGGGCTCTCATATATTCTTGCAAAGTGTTAAACATCTCCAATGTCAAAGAGTTCATGATTGGAGAATACTAGAGAAATGGGTGAATACTCCGTTTCCCTTTCTGTATCATCTTCATCCCTTTTCATTGAGACACTTGCTTTCTTGTAAGGACTTCTGATTGTTTAAGTTACTACATTACTCTTCTTTCTTTGAAATCCTTCACGTATGTCAAATGGCTTATGTTCTCTTCTCATTTTCTCATGATGCTTCTTCATCTTGGGTGTTATTTTGGGTAATATAGGAATCTTGTTCTTTGAGTTCTTCTGTTTATGATCTTTACCCTTGTTACTCTCACAGCTTGAGAATTTTTAACTTGAGTTACTTTAAATATTCGCACATGATTTACTCAACTCCTTTTCTTTCACATGGCTTCAACCTCAATAGAATTTTCACTTCCACTTTCTTTTGTGTCATCAACCTTCAATACAATCTACCATTCTTCATTCACAACAACCTGCTTGTAATTTTTAATGAATTCTTATTTCCCACTGAATACACTTTTGAACTGATTTAGTTAAGCCTATTTGTCTTCTTTGTCAACCTTTAATGAATAAGTATCATTAAATGGTGGTGGTACTACCATATACTTATCTTCAGGCTTGAACTTGTCCAACTTTCCACATATGTGACCAGTGGCAACCAAGTTCTTAAAAAAATCAACTTCAACTTGAGGTTGGGTGTTTTTCATTATATCAGCCAAACACATTTTCTTCACCTCTATTTTTATTATGTATCTGGACTGAGTTTCATAGCTGTCCAAATAGTCTTCCTCTAGACTTTTGATCTGATTTTCATATGTTCTTTCACTCATCTCATACACATTAATTATACTCTTTTTCTTGAAGCATTCAGTTTGCCATTGACCAACTTCTTTACTCAATAAATTATTCATTTTAAGTAAATATGAGATTGAGTGAGAATATGGTACATGGGATTGTTAGGATTCAGCTTGTTCATTGATTTTAGCCAAGAATGCTACATTGGTCTTTTCAATCTTCTCTGTATGATCGCTCCAGTCAAACAACCCATCTTGAGGTTGTTGAGCTACATCAACATTTCTATGGTTCCTTGGTTGTGGTGCATTGGCTTTGTTCTTGTTCACAGAAGCTTGGTTATGAATTTATTGATTTCTTTGGTGAGGTTTTTATTGTTGGGATATTTTCTGCTGATTGTTCTGTTAATGATGAAAGTTGTAAAATTGTCTATGCTACTGACCTTGACCTTGATTCTACTGTTGAAACTGATTTCTTTGAGGATGGTTGTTGTTCAGGAATTGTCTTGGTTGATTGCAAAATTTTGGCAAAATGACTAGGCTGCTTGCAGTTGTAGCAGATTGCTTTAGATTCATCAAAACCTATCATGTCAATTAGACAATAGAATGTAGATCTCCCAGTTGTGTTATACAACCTCTTGCTTCTTAAACCGAACATGGAAACTTTCCATTTAAATCCATATCATCTAGGTCATATGCATCAATGTATTCCAAATATTATTGCACAAAACTTGTGTGAATTAAGTTCTGGGCCACAAATGAATTATATGATTCAGTAAACATTGCGGATAAACCTTGGTATTCATTTCCTTGAGTTGCACTACCATGAACAAGAGGAGCTTATCCACTGGCCATAGAAGAGGAATCACCATCATCTATCATTTGGATACCTTGATTGTCCAGATTGGCTGCATGATACCTGACTTGCTTGATAAACTCTTTGAGTTACAACATAAGAGTCACTTGGCTCTTCAATTATGGGAATATTTTGTTGGTTCTTTGTGGACAAATTTCCATGGGAGCAATCAGGGCATTTGCCACCTGAAAACTGGGCTTTTTTTCTTTGATCATATTGTTCTCATCATCTCATGTTCAGTAGCTTGAAGGAAGAAAATCACATTATCAAGCTTAAAGGTGGGAAAATTGGCCTTTAATTTAATAAACTTGCATGTTGTATAACACTCTCCAAACAGTGATGATAGCAATTTCTTGTTAAGATCAAAATCAGAGATAGCAAGATAAGTTATTCTGATTTTATTAACAATTGCCACAAATCTTTGCAGCAAAGACTTTAGCCTCTCTCTCTCTTCTTAAACTTGAATCTGTCAAGTTGTTGTTTCAATATGTCTTTCTTAATATTTTTCAACTAAGTATTGGCTTCAAACATTTCCACCCCTGCATCATACATGGCCTTTGCAGTAGTATGATGATTCACATTGGTTAGAATTTCACATGATTATGACCATTTCAACATTGAAAGGGCCTTGTCATCCTTTTTCTTAATGTGTCTTTCAACTGCTTGAATGTTGTTTGTTAATTCAGAAAGAAATAGGGAACATTCTTGATGGAATTCTACAACACAGTGTCATTATAACTCAAAGTGGCTTCAAATAGTACCTTCCATTTGATATAATTCTCATGTCCTAACAATCTCGTAATCTTGTTAGTAGACACCTCTTCGTCATCCATTTGTTTGAAAGTTTGTTAAGAAATACGAAGAACATTTTTTTGGAATTTAAATTTTATTGAAAAAATTAATTAAAACCTTGAACAGAATTTGAAATAATCAAATCTATGGATGAAATCCTTAGATCTGATGGAAACAGATGATTTAAACCAAGACCTATACTCAAAACAAATAAAAAACAATATAGAACTAAGATAAAAATACTTTTAAACCTAAAATGATTGTAGATCTGAAGAATAAAAAACAGATAAACTGACGTCATTAATCAATGAAACAGTGATTGCTTACGTCATCGTCTTCTTCCTTAAATCAGTTTTCAGATTCAATAAAAGGCTTAACAGTCAATATTGAAAGCAACACACCGGTCTTCACAAGAGCTAACATGAGCTCTTATACCACTTGTCAAGATCGATTTATCAACTCGTAACCCACACACACACTATTGACAAGACGGATTACGAAATAACTATGTGAAGAACTCCTTGATAAAATCTGGCGGAATCAGTTAATATCAGGGTGTTTCTTACAAACACGCTATAAACTCAAAAGATTTCTATTCATAATAATCATTGTAATACAAAGGGAATTGCTTTTAGGATTTCAAGGAGAATGTTAGATGCGGTTGCCTTTCCGTACAAAATATTATGTATGTTAAGAAAAGTGTGTAATCAGCTGTTGTCATAAATGTGACCTAGTATTCCCTTTTATAGCAACATTAGACACCTTTTAGAAACCCTAATCATTGTAAACATATTCAAACATATTCTAAATTATTACAAGTGTTAATTTGGTCCTCGAGGTTGAACATTGCCTGATTAAATCCGTATAATAATTCCTAGTAATTCTAACAAGCATACTTGAGATCATATTATTGAATCTTTGCTCGACCCACAAAATTACTTGGTTTAAGCTTGTAGTAGTCAAGAGTGTGCTCTGAAGCAAACCTTGCTCGACTGAAGAACAGCCTTACTTAATGAAGTGTAGTTTGCTCGAACTTTACACTTAGATAAATTCTAGAAGATAATCTTACTCGAATAAGGCATCTTGATCGAAAAATTTTAAAGCATACTCGATGTGTTTGGTTTGCTTTAATTCCAAACATAGCATATTTCTGAGGAGGTTGAGAAGATTCCAATCTTCTGTGATCATCTTTTAGGCCCAACAGAGAGGATGATGTGGATGAGGTAGAAAATTCTCAAGCTAAAATTGTGAAACTTCCAAATGATGAGAAAATGGATGAAGCAAAAGTTGCTGATCAACAAGCTTACATGGCTAATCATGTAAACTCACATACTAGTATGCATATGTGTGAAAAATGTGAATTGCCATGTGAGGAATGTGAGTTAAAAGATTTTTATTTGAAAAATCTTAAAAAAAGTTATGACAAACTTTTCAAAGACTTTGACAAGATAAAAAAGGCTATGATAAGCTTAAAAAAATTGAAAAGAATTTGTAGAACAAGATATTACAAGAAGAGAAAGCAATTTTGATGTTCAAATATACTATTGAATATTAGCCAAATTGCTATTAATATATATATTGATGAAAATGCCTCATTAAAATAGAGTTACAAGCGATTAAGATTGAAACTGAGAGAGTTCATTTAAAATTCAGAAGTAACAAGGCCTCATCTTATGTATTTGATTACAGTCATTTCAAAACCAATATTACAGAATTAAATGGGGAAAGTGTAATTGGACAAAGAAAGAAAGGTCTAGATTATCATGTTTTTCCGCCTCCAATTTGAAATTCTTCTATTCCAAAGAAACCCGAGGGTTTCGAGAAGGCGTTGAATGTGGAGCTTACTACTTCACACAATGATTCTAAAACCTGTTTATCTGAATCTGTTGATGCTGATTATGCTTTAACTGATAACATTTGTGAGCGTAAGAGTGATGTTTGTGTTCAAGTTACTGAAAAGGTCTTGTGCGAGTCAAGTTCTGACAAGTTGGTAAAAACAGGTAAAAGTGATTGATGTGCGAAAAGCTATATATTAATATTAATAACTAATTCTTGCAATTCAACACTAAGTACGGATAACCTAATTTAGCTTCATACAAACGGCAATTGTACCGGTCACGTAGTAACACTCTAGTAAGTCCGAGTATCAAACACGAAGATACGTGAGGTGGCTCAAATACTAAACCCTAAGCAAGTCCTGCCTAGAAAATATATTTCTTTATCTTATTTATTTAAAACTAACTTAACTAACGGTGAAACTTGACGGAACTAACGTAATAATAAAACGAACCACCTAGGTAAGATGACTTAACGGTCTTAAGATGATACGGTTGCTAACATGTGGACGGAACTAGGGTTTTAAAGATGAGCTAACATAGGATAGGACAAGGAAACTGGGTCCATACAGTTAGTTTTACCAGAAAACCCTAACAACGTCTAGACAGCTTTTAATTCGTGGTTTTTTATCTACGTACCCTAATGACTCATCAGTTGGTCCATGTCTAAATTATAGGTCTCAATAAGGCTCGAGCTATTACAAACCTAGGATAAGAGGGGTAATTAAATACTAAGGATAAAATAACTCAAGTTACAAACTAACCTAGTCAACAGCTGGAAAACCGCATGTGGTATCGCAAGGACACCTAAGGTCTTGGTCCAATGATGTTATTAAGGTGATTAAGGATGAAATTGGATTGAATTGGCGTGTTACGGGAACAGAGGATACTGTTCATGTTGTATATGGTTTTTGGACATTGTTTGGATTGATTATACTGGTTTGGATTGTTTGGGGTTTGTACGCGGGACTAAGAGGAATTGTTTAAGTTGTTGGTTGTGAAAATTGGTTAAGTTTTGGCTGATTAATCCATAAGTTTTTATTAATTTGTATCGTGGTTTGGATCTGGGAATTTCTAGATCTGGAAATCATCTGTTGAATATTTGAAGATTCATACACTCGTTTGTTATGATGAATTTGTTAATTATACTCATTTACTATCATAGTGTAACTGATTCATGCCATGTGTCAAGTTTTTTACAACTGAATAACAAATTTATCCGTTACTGTAGCTGATTCGTTATTAGCTATTCGTCAATCAGTGAATCCTCATTCGTCACATAAATTCATTTGTCCCAAGGTCATTCGTTCATCTATTCGTTATAGATGCCCATTCGGACTCAACCATTTGCAAAGCTATTCGGGTATTTATCTTTGACCTTTCATTCGTGATAGTTATTAGTTATCCTCATTCGTGAAGCTGCTAAAGAACCATTCATCACTTCATTCTTTACAAGATTCATATATCCATTTGCCACTGTTCACCATTCGTTAACATATTCATTCGTTCTACCATTCGTTACTGACATTTCATTTTAAACCTCTATGTATTAAGTTTGGCTACTGTTAGATTTTAATCTACATTTTGAGATGGCTGGTTATTACTCATTGGCTTCCCAAAATGTGTTGATGCAACAAATGTTACATCTTGATGTTGAGATTGGATCTCATTCAAAATATCATCATTTAATTAAGTTTAGTGATTTTGCTAAATAGGAACGACGATTCAGAGCACATCTAGGGTCCGTACACCCTAATTGTTCACGATGTCTTGATGATGCGTACACTGTGCTTACGGTTGGTAATGAGACTACTGGGTTTTACACCAAAGGCCTTTTCTCAATATTCTCAAGATGAAAAGAATGTTTTAGAGATTGAACTACAGGTATATTCCACGTTAACGATGGCATTACCCGACAATATTTCCCGTTAAGTGGGAAGTACTAAATTTGTGCATCTTTGCATCGACACATTAAAATGAGAAGTATGGGTAATACTGAAGAAAGTAAAAAGGTGATGTTGAAGTTTAAATTTAGAAACTTTAACCTATTGAAGTGTGAGACCGTTGAGGAAATTCTGACTCGATTTAATCATTTGATTGCTGAAATGAATAAGTTAAAGATGGAACCAAGTGAATATGATAAAATTAATACGGTGACAAATGCTTTACCAAATTCTTGTTCGATGTCTTTCATGATACTTAAAGAAAATAGTTTCTTTAAGAATGAAGATCTTACTGCAATGGAATATATCAAAAATATTGATGATAGAGAGTATGACTTAAATTGTCAAAAGTCATCGAAAGAATCTCAAGACCCGACGTTATATGGATGTTGTTTACATATGAGTAGTTATGCAGCTCCAATTAATGCATTTCTTACTCATACTTCACAAAAAGGATCATCTTCCTATAGTGATCCAAATGTGTGTTTTATGGCTTCTTGGTTTAATGACATATCTAGCGGATCAACTGCAAATGTCTTCACTGCATCACCTAACGTAAACATGAAGGAGGCTGAACACAATTTTGCTTTCCGCAGTGCTTTCATGACATCCAATGAAAACTTGGTGTGTAGCAAGATTGCTACAAATGAACTGACTGATGAAGATTATGGATCTGATCGATCCTGATGATCTAGAGTTAATGGATCACTAATGGAAAATGGCTGTGATTGTACGAAAAGTTAAGAAGTTTATGCAACAAACTGGATAATGTTTGCCATCTTTGAAGGTCAAATAATATAATTGCCAAGAGTTTGGTCAAATGTTACAACTGCCAAGAGTTTTGTTATTTTGCTAAAGAATGTGATAAAGCAAAGAAGGAATATAATGGTCCTCATTCTCAAGACAAAAGTTTAGGAAAGACGTTTACTAAGGTGAAGGATAAACTTTCTGGGGGAGATTCATAAAAGGCTAAAGGATCACATGCTTTACTCACTGTTGAATGGATAGATTGGAATTAACGAATGTTGGGTAATGGAGGTCAAGCTAATCTGGCAATGTTTGAGCAAACGGAGAATTTTCAAGATGCTACTGGAAATGGATTACCATCTGAGAATGATTCAGAAATAGAATCAGGTTCTGATGATTCCTACAATAAGCAACCAACGTCGTTTGCATGCATGGCTAAAATTGATGAGGTTAGTTCTTTTCTGTTAAATTATTTGATAATGTGCCATGTCCTGATTGTGAAAGTGCTAAGTCAAAAATTGTAATAATTAATGCTCATAATGATTCACTAATGAAAGAACTTGTTTCAATCAAGGATACATATAGACAATCTTTAGAGTCACAAATGAGATCTAGGGAAAAATATTGAGAGATTGTCTATAAGAAATCATGATCTGAAAGAAGAACTTTCAGTGAAAATGACCATTAATGATAAACAATTTCAAGAAATTCTCAAACAAAGTACTAAGATAACTAAGCTTGAAAATGAGGTTCTAGAGTTCAAAAGTAAATTAGACAAGTTTAGAAACTCGTCATTTTTGTTGAATGAAATAACTGAAGTATCAGCTAAAAAAAAGGTTCTAAAAATGGTTTAGGATTTGTTGAAGTTCCTCCACCATTTCATGGTGACTATTCCCAAAATCCATTTGCGGGAAAAGAAGAAACTGTAATTGAACAAGTCATGCGTGAGGAGAAAACTGTCGGTCCCGTATATATCGCTCAATCACTCAAAATACCATTGTCTTAACCCACACTGTTAAGTGTTGACAAAAGGTTTAACGACTTGCTATTTAGGGTAAGAACAATAATGTATTGATGGCGAAAACACTAACACATTAAATGTTGCTTAATAGGCCAAAGGTAACAAACACAAACTATAACTCAAAAGATTTCCATTTATAGAATAAATAATACAAACGAAAATCAATCAAGGTTTGAGAATAGAATGCTTTATTCGTACGAGATAATGAAAGCCGTCACACTCCATTTCAGGAATAAGGTCAGGTGGCTTATCGTGTGTCTCTCAGATCTGTTATTTCTACTGTCAAGGCGTGCCCTAGTATTCCTTTTATAGGCATTCCCTAAAGCTGTCATTCCTTCTAGAAACCGTAATCAATGATATATAATTATAATACATATTAAAAAAAGATTCTAAGTGTAAAACAGGTCTTCGGGTAAGCTTTGCAGCTTTTGTCTTCTTCGAGAAGACATGGTAACCAAAGTGTGCTAGGGAACAGTTCTCCAGGCATACTTTAATTTAATATTTTCCAAAGAAAATATTCATCTAGCAGAATTCAATCCTCTTGACCATAGCAAACTTTGCTCGATATGATCCTATGAGCAAACTTGTGATTCAGAAATCCCTTCAACTCTTTATTAACTTTATCTTATTGAACAAACCCAAGTGTGCTGGTAGCACTGTAGATTGTGCTCGTAGCACTTTAGCATGCTCTGAGTTGAAGCTTGCTAGAATAAGTCGTTAATATATTTCTTTCTCAACTTACTTCAAGCTTGCTAGGGCCACTGTTTATTAAATAAACCTTGCTAGATCTTCCACAATACTTGGTTTCTTTAGCTAGGTTTAGCAAAGGGTTTGCTAGGAAACAAACCATGCATGACTAGAAGAACAACCTTCCTAGACAAAGTGAAACGTGCTCGGTTTAACACTTAAGAATAATTCTAGAAGATAACCTTGCCCGGAATGCAAAATACCTTGCTAGGACAAGTGAAAGCTTGCTCAAAGGCCTAAGTGTGCTGGGTATCCATACTTAGTCATTTGCAAGAGAGTGTTGAGAATATTCCAATCTCTTTTATGTCTTCTCTTGTCAAATCTTCGACCCAACAAAACCTAAAGAAAGTAATGATGAGAAATTTGTTACTTCATCTTCAACTCAAAAACCGCATATTGAAAGCAACAAAGTTTTTGTTGAGAATGTAATCATTGAGGATGTAGTTGAACCTGAAATTGTGCACAAAGACCAAAACATTCCACGTTCAAATCACATTTTGTGTGAACCTTAAGAATTTGAGGAGGCTGTGTATGGTTCAAACACATCTAAAGTGAAAAAGGAAAAATCAGCTAAGGTTAAGGCTAAAAAATCAGAAAAAACCAAAGATTTCTGATGCTAATTTACTGCGTTTCATCAATGCAACTTCTTATTATAACAACATTGGTCGAGTGTTTAAGTTAAAAGGTCTAAAAAAAGTGTTCACTGAAGAAGATATTCCACTTAATTTAATCAAGCTCGAGTTAGTCGAGAGTGTCCTTTAAAATTAAACATCAAAGATAAAGGATCTTGAACATGTATTTGCTAATTCCAAAGTATCAAACACAATAGATCCATTGGTTAAAGCCAAACAACTTTTAAAATATGCCAATAATGTTCAATTTGTTAACTTACCTGGAATTAACACTTTACAGAGTTTTTCTAATTGTTCGAATCTCGATTTTTACATGCAAAAGAAATCTGTTACGTTTGATGACTTGAACAAAGTGCATGTTCCTGCTGTTTTTGATCAACCTTCTGTTTCACCAGTTTCCGCCAAGCCACAACGTGAGTTTGTTGACATGAGAATATGATTTTTATTTGGCGTACGAGGTCATGTTGTAAGAAATTGTGGAATGAAGAAATCACAGAATATTCATCCGTATATCAAAGAAGAATAGAAACCAGTACCTTTTATTAAAGAAATTCTGAAAAGACCCATGTATTGTGATGATGAAACCCACATCATGTTTTCGAATGTGAATTCAGGCAAGGTGATTCATGTTGATGAAAGAAATGTTAAGTTAAATGTGAACACCAATGTAGTTCAACCTGCATACTTGAGAAGAAACTCAAAAAGGCCGGTGACTTATTCACAAGCAGCTAAACCACATTTGGAGTCCATCAAATTTAACTCTTCAAGTGAAATTAAAGAGGTGCCCAAGACTGAGGCATGGGCTGCGTTTTTGAACTAATCATCTTACCTATATGTGCGGACTTTATCCAAGACTATGGTGAAAACTGGATTATGGATAGTGGACGCTCTCGTCATATTACTGGAAATATCAATCTTCTAACCAATATCAAAAATATTCAAGGGGGTTATGTAGCTTTTGCAGAGAATTCTGGGAGAATGATTACAAATGAAGGAGACGTTTCGAATGGTCAAATTACATTTGAGAAAGTTAATTATTGTGATAAAGTGGATCACAATCTGTTGAGCAGGTCTCAAATTTGTGATAAGAAATACACCAATGTATTTACTAATAAGGGGTGAATAATAGTCAAACCAGGATATGCCATTCCCAAAGACATGGTTGTTATGCGGTCTCCTCGGTCAAATGATATTTATGTACTTAATATGAGTACTAAAGTATCGACTACAACTTTTATTGAAACGTGTTTTGTCTCAAAAGAAACTAAGAAGGACCCGATTCTGTGTAAAAGGCATATGAGTCACGTTCATGTCAGAAAGATGAGTTATCTGATGAAAAATGACTTAGTGGATGGGGTTTCCTTGAAAGACTTCAAACTGACAGATCATTGTGTTTCATGGAAAAAGGGAAAACAGAAGAAGAAGTCACACCATTGAAAATCCTCTAGAACGACTTCATATGAATTTATTCCGTCCTGTGAATCGTGCAAGTATTGATTGAGATTGGTACTGTCTAGTTGTCACTGATGACTATTCAAGATACTCATGGGTGTTATTTATAAGTTTTAAAGATCAGACACATATTCTCGTTCAAAATTTAATCACACAGAATGAATCACTGTACAAACACAAGGTAAGACGTATTCGGAGTGATAATGGTACGGAGTTCAAGAATACTATACTGGATTTCTTTTGTATTCAGAAGGAATCCATCGAGAATATAGTGCTCCGTATGCATCTCAACAGAATGGTGTTATTGAATGAAAGAACCAAACACTAATTGAAGCTGCTAGAACAATGTTAGCAGATTCAAAGCTTCCTGTCCAATTTTTGAATGAGGTTATGAACACTTCTTGTTGCATGCTTAATCATGTTTAGACTGTGAAGAAGCTGCAAAAAGACAATTTATGAGCTTTTGAAAAATCGAAAACCTAATTTAAAGTTTTCGGAACCGTTCGGGTGTCCTTGCACTATGTTGAAAAGAGATGCGGGAAAATTTTATGAAAAGACTATTGAAGGTTATTTCTTAGGCTTTGCTTCGGCTAAGAAACAAGTCTTCAACTTTACTTTGGGTTGTGTTAAAGAGTGGTACCATGTTGATTGTCAGCAATACACAACACCTCCTGTTGGCAAGGGACATGATTGGATTTTTGACTATGAGAGTCTATTTGATTCGTTTACTCCCATAGTTGATCAACCTGATGAAGACTTGGTGCGTGCTTATTTAAAAGATCAATTGTTTTCCAAACTAAGGTCGTAAACGTCTATTTATGACGATGTTATACATGATGATCTTCCTGATAAATCTGATGTTATTTCTATTTCATCAGATGATGGTCATTTTGTTGATTCCTCTTCAGTTCCATTTGCTAAAACTCATGAGATTAGTGAATAATCTCATTATGCTGAAGAGAATCTTACTAATTTAAATGATAATGTTGTTGTACCTGAGAATCCGGCACTTCGGATTCACACGTATCATCCTTAGGACAACATAAATGGTAATCTTGATGTTGGTGTGCAAACACATCATTAGATTGCTACTACAAATGACGTTAATGTATTGTGTGCGTATGCCGATATGCATTCATCAGGAATCATGAATCTCACAAGATACACATGCTTTCTGTCTCAAATGGAACCAACTAGTGTTCGTATGGCGCTTGAAGATTTTTCATGGGTAGAAGCAATGCAAGAGGAACTGCAACTGTTTAGTCAACTGGTGTTTGGGATCTCATTGACAAGCCTAATAGAGTAAAGAAGCTTATTCCGACCAAATGGGATTTTAAATGTAAGAAGGATGATCATGGGGTCATCGTTAGAAATAAAGCATGTTTGGTTGTGCAAGGGTTTCATCACAAGATGGCTTAGACTACACGGAAGTATATGCCACAGTTGCACGATTGGAGGCAATACGAATATTTTTGGCATATGCGGCTTTAAAGAATATTAAAGTTTATCAAATGGACATCAAGAGTGCGTTTCTTAATGGGGAACTTCATGAATAGGTGTTCGTGAAGCAACCTCCTGGTTTTGAAGATGTGGACTATCCTGACAGTGTTTACTGATTAAACAAGGCACTTTATGGTCTGCACCAAGCCCTGAGAGCTTCGACGGCACACTTGCTGACCATCTTGTAGGTTCCCAGCCGGATCTACACGGAATATCTCGTTCTACGTAGGTGCGGAATCCCTACGTAAGACGTTACGAGCGTAGAAGACGATACGAGTTAACACGATCAAACAAACGTTACAATAAACAAAGACACGTTGTATTGCAACCGAAAACACGTGATATCAATCACAAACACAGGACAACTCGTTACAACTCGATCAATACTAATTACTAAACAAGCCGTAACCTAGCAGCTTATAAACACGACAACTTCGCCTAGCATGTTTAGGCGAAGTTGTTCCTAACTTCGCTTGTTCCACAAGTTCGCCTACATCAGCGAACTTGTGAGAACTTCGCTTACATCCAAAACACAAATCCAACTAACTCGATTACAGACACTAGACACTGAACTACTGACATCATGTACCAACAGACTCCCCCTTGGCAGTAGCTTCATATCTCTATCTTCAAGCACGTGTTTGGTAATCTTCAACAATCTTGTATCTTTCATCTTCAAGCATGAACTCCTTCTCGTACACATACCGAAACAACTCTTTGATATTTCTTCGCTTCGTCTTTCCAAGCAGGAATATAAAATATCTTCTTCTCATTCAGCACCTATAGATCAGCTTGAGACAAGTTCACTAGATGCATTGGATCAAACACTCTCAGCAGCTCTTGTTCATCTTCGTCCTCCATTACTGCTGTAACACCCCGTAACCGCAGCGGAAACGTAAACGGGATGCAACAGACACCTCTGATATCAACCACATTGTTTATAAAGAAAACTGAATACATTAATATACCTCAAATTACATTATCTCGTATTTCATTACCGTCTAGGTGTTACACACATCATACCATACGATACATAATTCTATTTATTATAATGTATCCTAACATCCCGCACTTAGCACGTAAGCAATCACTTCATCTTAGTTGTACCTGAAAAGCATGTGAGAAAACGGGTCAACTACGAATAGTTGGTGAGTTTCACAATTCGAGTAAACCATGATAAATCATTATCAAAATATAATATTATCGATGTAATTATGCTTCTACGGACATCTGGGGACACTGTTAACCCAGTACAGTACCCATTCCGGGGGCAATGTTAACCCAGAAACACGTTTAGGGACCTCTGGGGACACTGTTAACCAAGTACAGTACCCATTCCGGGGGCAATGTTAACCTAGAAACACTTCTAGGGACATCTGAGGGCACTGTTAACCCAGTCCTGTACCCATTCCGTACGATTCCCGTACAATAAAATATATATAAATCCACGCAAATCCATCCGTTCAGTATGTACTTAAACATTTCAGTAAAAACATGCTTCCGCCCCGAGAAAATATTCGAAAACAGTTCAGAAAAAGGGGCTCGTGAAACTCACCTTAGCACATGCAAGCAGGTAACAACAATCATTATCAACTAACACGTCCAAATCTTGTAATATGATCCCTACGATCGTTATTATACAATTATTGTTTATATAATCTTTAACCGTGTTAACCGGTACATCTGGGGACACTGTTAACCCAGTACTGTACCCATTCCGGGGGCAATGTTAATCCAGATACAAATAACACTGGTGAACCATGTATTCTCGTATAAATACTATGGTAATCGATTCGTTCGGTTTCAATAACTATCGATCGATTAATCGCATATTCAATACGATGAATTATATATTCACGTACAATCAATACAGTGAACCATGTATTCTCGTATAAATACTATGGTAATTCGTGTACCCGACATTAAATATAACGTAACTATTGTCTACCGGCAAAGGTATACCTGGTTTCGTCGGAAACGTTACATTCTCCCCCCGTTAAGAAATTTCGTCCCCGAAATTTTACACGCCCACTATCCCCTTCCCGAGAGAAAGGTGGGGGTTTTTCCTTCAGAATTCACCCTCGCGTTACCAGGTATAATCTGGTCCTCGCTGTGAATTCCACTTAATCTTAATCAATAAAGCTTGGTATGTCCAAACTGTTTAGTTTTCCCGTCTACTAACTCTACGGATTTATTTATGATATCAGGCATGACTTCTATGAGTACCTCCATTACTGGTACTTTCGTTGCCTCGTCACTTAGGTACTTTTCAATCCGTATACATGGCAAAACATCATGTATAGTACTTAGCCCCTGGAGTACTTTAATCGACAAACTAAATGACCAATCATGGAGATGTTCTCATGAGGTCCAATATATTAAGGAGCTATTTTCGGTTTTGCCAAACCTCATATCACCTCTCTAAGGTGATGCCTTAAAAATGCCTTGTCACCTCTTTCCAGTGACAATGGTTTCCTTTGAATGTTGGCATAAATCCTTTGCCAATCACGCGCTGCTTTCAACTCATCTTAAATATTATAAATCCGATTGGTTGTTTCCCGAATCAATTCAAATCTTATGGCTTGATTGACGCCCATTTTCAATTTAACAAATTGGTGATAATTACTTCGCCCAAAGAAAGCTTCAAGCTCTCGATGCTTCCTTCCCCGCCTTCCAATAATGGAAGTAGGATGACTATTTCGATCTGAGATCATTGAAAATGGTACTCCACGACGAGATACCATTTCACCAACAGGAATTTGGGCGAGAATTCCTTGTGGTAATTGTCATGGTTTGGGATGAAATGCGAGGATTGGTTAATCGATCCGCGATTACCCAATTTACATCATGCCTTTGATATATCTTGGGAATTTGCGTCCCGAAATCCATTGTAATTTATTCCCACTATCATTGGCGAATTTTCTGTCGTTGTGGCGTTCCCTAGGGTTTTCGGTGTGCAGCCTTATCTCTTGCATAACTCAAATATTCACCAACATACGTAACCATATCTTTCTCCACACTCGGCCATTAATAAATTCCTTTCAGATATTCGTATCATCAATAGTCTAATCCGATCCAGGATGTATGGAATATTTCAATCTATGCACTTCGTCCATGATTAATTCACGAAGGTCATGGAGGGTCGGGATCCAAACCCGATTTTTGAAATAGAGAATTTCGTCCACGTGCTGTACGAAATTCTTCTCATTGCCGTAAAGTCCTTCCTTTTCCAAATGTTCCTCTTTCAACGCCTCACGTTGAGCGACTCGAATCAGGTCCGAAAGGTTCGACTGGACTATCATCCCTAGCGCTTTCACTCGCAATGGCTTAACCCGATCTTTCCTACTCAAGGCATCGGCTACGACGTTAGCCTTGCCGGGGTGATAACGGATGTCACAGTCATAATCGTTTAACAACTCGACCCATCTTCATTGCCTCATATTCAGTTCATTCTGATCGAATATGTGCTGCAAACTTTTATGATCGGCGAAGATGGTGCACTTCATACCGTAGAGATAATGTCTCCAGAATTTCTGATCGAATATGTGCTGCAAATTTTTCTCGTGTACTTTTAACTGTCGGGAAGCATAGGCTATAACCTTATTATTCTGCATCAACACGTATCCTAACCCTCTACGC
The DNA here is from genome assembly GCF_021521415.1 of Bidens hawaiensis. NCBI lineage: Eukaryota > Viridiplantae > Streptophyta > Magnoliopsida > Asterales > Asteraceae > Bidens > Bidens hawaiensis. The sequence goes on from NW_027503674.1 coordinate 25,303, forward strand.
GATGCGTCAC
>NW_027503675.1:0-32357 GCF_021521415.1 Bidens hawaiensis
GGACCTTTAATGGAAATAAAAATTTTCCAAGCTGGCCTGGCAGCTTAACCCCAGCCACGGGCTCTGTTCCTTGGACCCGTTAGGGGCTACCGCCCCTAGAATCCCCCTGCCAGGGGCACTGCCCCCAGACCCCCGTTCGTTGAGGGTTATATTAAACTAGAAATGCGATAAGTGTAGAGATAGTTAATTGATACGTGTAATTGTTATACAGTTAGTGGCACCTAGTTAAAGAAGGGAGTTACCATTAACTCTGAAAGTAACCGAGCTCATGTGAGTTTCTAGCCCCATTCCTTTGTTATGTTTTTGGGGCCGTGTGCATACTCGATGTGATTAGTCATTACACTTACCTTAAGTGGTAAGTATATGCCTTGTGAATGCACATGAATTACGTATGTATGATATATGAATGTTTATGAATGATGTATGAATAATATATGAAAGTTATAGAAAGGGTTAAGTGTATGTATGAAAGTAATAAATTAAATTATAATGAAGATAATGTATGGTTGTATGGTCGTGATGACTTGTCATGATGACTTGATACTATATTCTATGTTATGTTTTAAAAGACAAGTTATGAATGCTTGTAATGAATGGTTGACTTTTATTATTATTCCGCGATAGTTTTAATTCACTCTGATATTTAGAACGGTGTTTACGAGTAAATCCAACGTCAAAGTAGGGCACCAGGAACGGGGCCTTATAAGTTGGTACCAGAGCATAAGTTCGAGAGAAATAAGCATCCTACATGCTTAGACTCGAGCATAGAATGGGACTTAAGTAAGAAAAGGAAGAAGATGCCAATTCAAGAAAGCCATGTGTCACTCAAGCAAGCTAAGTAAAGGTAATGTATGTGATTAATTTTGCGTGTAATGTAAGAATGTGTAAGGAAGTTAGCTTAATTGCTAGAGACAGGAATTATGATTATGTGATCTGTTTGATTGTCTAACTATTAAAAGTAAAACTAACACAAGTGGAGTCACAAAGGGGAAGTGCATAGGACACGGAGAGTAACGTGATCAGCTAATCACTACTGGCCAATGTTATTACCTGTAAGCCTTACTATCATTATACTAAATAGTTCCTTAAGTGATGACGTTTGTGGAAATTTGTTGGAAAGGGAGGTCACACTGACGTCGTGGTAGGCCACGTATTGTATGGGAGCCTTCTGAGCCAGTTACCGGTGCGAGAGAGGAAAGGAGTGAAAGTCTGCAAGGACCAAGCAACAATGAAGGGTATCAACTGAATCATGTTGTTCAAGATCGATTGCTCAAGCTGTAGTTGCTGCAGTAAAGGAATTACATCCTGGAAAGTCTGCTGAAAGCCATGCAAGGACCGCTGAGAGAGCAGGGGATGATGGTAAAAAAGCTGATGATGAGGAAGGTGACTCGAGTGAGGTTAGGTCTGTGAAGATTGATGCAAGGAAAGAGGCCGAGGTGGGTGTAACTATAAGTCGTTCAAAGGTTGACCCGCCGAAGCTGACTGGTTTGGGGGATGCAATCTCTACTCTCTAATGGATAACCACCATGGACAAGGTTATCCGAATTAGCGAGTGCCGTCCTGACCAAGCAATGGGTTATGTCACTACTGGTGGGAATCGGTGGAGCAGAGAAATACTCGAAAGAAGTGAAAGATGTTCCTATTGTGCGCAACTATCCAGAAGTGTTCCTAGAGGACCTTCTGGGGTTGCCACAGGAGCGAGAGGTAGATATGCAGATAGACTCAATACCAGGAGCACAACCCGTCAAGCACCTTACCGCCTGACGCCATATGAGATGAAAGAATTGATGTCCCAACTACAAGAACTCCTCGATAAAGGTTTTATAAGACCGAGTGTTTCCCCGTAGGGCGCACCGGTGTTGTTTGTTAAGAAGAAGGATGGAAGTATGGGAATGGGTATAGACTATCGTGAGTTGAATAAACTTACGATGAAGAACAGATATCCGTTGCCACGGATTGATGATTTGTTTGATCAACTACAAGGATCGAGTTGGTTCTCACGAATAGACCTTAGATCAGGCTATCATCAGCTGAAGGTGAAAGAGTCAGACATACCTAAGACAGCGTTTCGGACGCGGTATGGACACTACGAGTTCCTCGTGATGTCGTTCGGTCTAACGAATGCTCCCGCAACATTTATGGATATGATGAATAGGGTATGTCGGCCGATGTTAGATATGTGTGTCATCGTTTTCATTGACGATATATTGATTTATTCTAAGGGCGAGTCTGACCATGTTGAACATCTACGAGAGGTATTAGAGAAACTGAAAGAATAGAAGTTGTATGCTAAGTTTTCGAAGTGCGCATTTTGGTTGCGCGAAGTGCAGTTTTTAGGTCACGTAATCAATCCTAAAGGAGTTACTATGGAACCAGCTAAGATTGAGGCAATAATGAATTGGAAGACTCCGCAGAACCTGACTGATATACGCAGCTTCTTAAGGTTGGCTGGCTATTATAGGATATTTATTGAAGACTTCTCCAAGATAGCCGCACCGTTGACTGGAATGACCCGGAAGTCTGTAGTATTCAATTGGGGTATGTTTTAGGTGGAGGATTTTGAGGAATTGAAAAAAAGACTCACACAAGCTCAAATCCTTACTCTACCCGATGGTGACGAGGATTTGGTTATTTGTACTGATGCCTCGCATCGTGGGCTAGGTTGCGTGTTAATGAAACGAGGAAAAGTGATAGCTTATGCGTCCAGATAGTTGAAGGTTCATGAGAGTACCTACCCGACACATGACTTAGAGCTAGCAGCAGTAGTGCATGGTCTCAAGATATTGAGACATTATCTATATGGTACTACGTATTCTATTTACACTGATCATAAGAGTTTCAAGTATTTCTTCGAGCAGAAAGAGCTGAATTTGAGACAGATGAGATGTTTAGAGTTGATAAAGGACTATGACTGTGATATCAAATACTACCTTGGTAAAGCTAATGTGGTTGCTGACGCGCTAAGCCGTAAGAATGAAAAAGTCATTGCAACCGTGAAGTCTTATAAGTTGATTATTAAATCAGATTTCTTTGGAGAAATCATCAAAGTATAGTCTGAGGTGCTTATAAATGAATGGTTAGTGAAGAAGGAAAGTATCTTCGGCCAGCAAGACGAGCCGATAAATAACACTCATGGTGTGAAGATTAGATTTGACCGTATGTGGATTCCACACCATGGAAATTTTAGAGGTCGAATCTTAGATAAAACTGTCGAGATACTCGATTCATCCAGGATCCACCAACATGTATCAAGACCTAAAGAGATTACTGGTGGCTAGATGAAGAATGATATAGTAGACTATGTTAGTAAGTGCTTAACTTGCATGCAAGTCAAACCTGAACACCGAAAACCTTATGGGAAGATGAAATCTTTGGAGATACCTGAATGGAAATGTAACGCATCATAATGGATTTCATAACTAAGCTTAGGGGTGTTCAAGAAATCCGAAATTCGAAATAAACCGAAATCCGAACCGAAATTGAAACCCAAATAAACCGATCCGAATTCTTGTTCGGATATTCGGATCGGATCAATCCAAATATCAAAATAACTAATTCGGATTCAGATATGGAAATTTAGAAAATTCGGATTGTTTGGGTTATTCGGATATCCGTTTAATCCGAATTTAAAACATGTTTTTAGTGCTATTTTCCGGTTTGGTATATTTATTAGACTATTATTTGAAGTTTAAACTTAAAATTTGTGTTAAGAATAATTCGTATTTTCCGGTTTATATGTTTATTGTGATTCTAAACTATTAAATGTTAGGAACAAAAAAATAGGAAAACTTTTTAGGTTTATTTCGGATTATTCGGATAATTTTGGATTATTCGGATATATCTGAATCCGATCCGAATTGAATTCGGATAGATTCGGATCGGATAGGAATATTCCTAATTCGGATCGGATTTCGGATAGGTCCAAAAATTTTCAAACCCGAATAACCCGAATAATCCGTTATCCGATCCGATGAACACCCCTAACTAAGCTACAGCGTACAGCTAAACATCATGATACCATTTGAGTGATAGTGGACCGTTTGACTAAAAGTGCTCAGTTTATGCCTATACAAGAGGCTATCTCATCGGAAACGTTAACGAATGTGTTCATAAAAGAGGTTGTGGCCAAGCATGGAGTGTCATTATCGATGTGTCGGATAGAGATACTTGCTTTACTTCATGATTTCGGAAGAAGTTCCATGAAGCTATGGGGACAAGACTGAACATCAGTACGTCGTATCATCCTCAAATAGATGGGCAGTCTGAAAGGACTATCCAAACCCTTGAGGATATGCTATGTGCTTGTGCTTTAGACTTTGGAGGAAGTTGGGATGATCATCTGCATGTGACAGAGTTCTCCTATAACAACAGCTACCATTCGAGTATTGGTATGCCGCCGTTTAAGATGCTTTATGGTAGATGTTGTAGAACTCATGTATGTTCGGGAGAGATTGGTCAGAAAAACATTAGAAGCCTAGAAGTTGTGCAAGAAACCTCTTCAAGGTTCGATCAGATCAAGGCAAGAATGAAAGCTGCTCAAGACCGTAAGAAGTCCTATGCTGACAAGCGGCGGCGTCCAATTGAGTTCAACATTGGTGACAATGTGATGCTCAAGGTCTCGCTTTGGAAAGGAATTATTCGCTTCAGAAAGAGAGGAAAGTTAAGTCTGAGGTACATTGGACCGTTTAAGATTGTTGATCGTGTGGGTGAAGTGGCTTACAAGCTAGATTTACCCGAGGAGTTAGAAGGAATTCACTCTACCTTTCATGTTTCTCACTTGAGTAAGTGCCTAGCAGATGACACGTCACATGTGCCATTAGTAGACATTGAGGTTGATGAACATCTAAACTATATCGAAAAGCCTGTATAGATCTTTGACCGCAAGGAAAAGCAGCTTCGTCATAAAGTTATCACATTGGTGAAAGTGATATGGATGCATTGCAAAGGATCGGATGCCACTTGGGAAGGTGAAGAAGAAATGCGCAAGTTTTACCTAGGATTGTTTAAGTAATAGTCAGGTTTCGGCGACAAAACCTCTTTAAGGAAGGAAGACTTGTAACATCCTACTTTCAGTTATAATAATAAAAGAAATTTTTTTATTCATTAGTGTGTCATGTATCAGTTTAGATAGATAAACTATTAGATGATGGGTTTGGAATTTAAAAGATGGAATAAGAGATGGCATGGGCCTTAGGTCCATAGGCTTAATGGAGTATAAATACCACTTAAACCCTAATCCTTTCCATTTTCATCCATCTCTACACCATAGCCTACACCTTCCAAAACACATACAAACACCCTCCTATATCCCGAGCCAAGATCCGAAGGTGAAAACCCGAACTTGTTGGTGCTAGAACGTTTTGTAACGAACCAAAACCGACAACACGAGTTGATCGTTTTCGTAAACCTATCCATTTAAAGGTACGATTTATAACGAAACACTTTTTTGGTTCGTTTAGGATTCCTAGATATGTAAAAATGATAAAGATTAATCAAACACAATGATTTTCAATGAAATTCGTTAACGATTGATAGGTTAATTGTTAATATAAACAATCGCGTTCTTGTATTGGTCAATCGCACCACTCAAACACGATTGTTTGGCTGATTGGATGTATGGGGATTATAGGCGATGTGATTACGAGTAGAACGATAAGTTTCGTGTTGTTTCATCGTGATTTGAGGGTTAATCACAGATCTGGTATATGTTGATTGTTTTGTGTTCTTGGCGATTTTGACTTTGACCTTTGAGTCAACGAATGGATAATTTCAGATACCCATTCGCTATGATAAATGAATGGCTAATCATTCATTACGCAGTAATAGCGAATAAGGTATATTCGTATGATCTGGTAACGAATGAGCCTTCCATTCTGTAGAAGTCACGAATGACTTTATTCATTCATTATACATTCATTCGCCATATAGAGACATCAAATGGAACCATTCGTTATAGATGCATTCGCGTGCTCTTGTAACGAATGAGTCCCTTATTCGTCGTCTAGTAAGCATGAATGGCCTTAGACATTCGTTAAGCACTCACTCGTTCAGATCCAGCCATTCGATATAACGAATGAAACCATTCGCCATTAAGAATGGGATAGTGAAAAATGTAGCGAATGATGCTTATCCAGAAATCATTCGTTATAACGAATGAGTTAGCAATACAACAATAATAAATAATTTTAATTGAGATTTTGTTAAGGACCTTTAATGGAAATAAAATTTTTCCGAGCTGGCCTCAGCCAGGGGCTCTGCTCATTGGACCCCGCTAGGAGCTGCTGCCCCTAGAACTCCGCTGCCAGGGCGCTGCCCCCGGACCACCGTTCGTTGTGGGTTATATTAAACTAGAAATGCGTTAAGGGTAGAGATAGTTAATTAATACATGTAATTGTTATACTGTTAGTCGCGCCCAGTTAAAAGAAGGGTGTTACCATTAACTCTGAAAGGAACCGATCTCTAAGTGAGTTTCTAGCCCCATTTCTTTATTATGTTTTCGGGGCTGTGTGCATATTCGATGTGATTAGTCAATACACTTACCTTAAGTTGTAAGTGTATGCCTAGTGAATGTATATGAATTACGTATGTATGATATATGAATGTTTATGAATGATGTATGAATAATATATGAAAGTTATAGAAAGGGTTAATTGTAAGTGTGAAAGTAATAAATCAAATTATAATGAAGATAATTTATGGTTTTATGGTCGTATGGTTAAAGGGTTGCAGAACCTAATAATATCTGCGAAGGTTATAGATTTGCAGACCCTAATAATATATGCGAAGGTTACAGGGTTGTAGACCCAAATAATATATGCGAAGGTTACAGGGTTGAAGACCCTACTAATATCTGCGATGGTTAAAGGGTTGCAGACCCTAATAATATCTGCGAAGGTTATAGGGCGAAATGCTCTTTAAAACGAAAAGATAGTTATGTATGTAATGTACGGGCTAAAAGAATGAAAGTACGAAAGAAAGAAAGAAAGAAAGAAAGAAAGTACGTATACATGAATGAAAGAAAGGTAACATGCTAATTATGTAATATGTATCTTCGGATACATATATATGTAAGTATGTGAATGTATTGTATGTTGCCTGATTAACTAAAACTCACTCAGCGTAGCTAAGTTTTAGTATGCACACATGTAAATAAACTGAGACAGCTGGCTTGAGGGGGACACATGGCAGGATTGAGGAGGCTGGCATCTGAAGATTTGTCATGATGACTTGATACTATATTCTATGTTATGTTTTAAAAGACAAGTTATGAATGTTTGTAATGAATGGTTGACTTTTATTATTATTCCGCGAAAGTTTTAATTAACTATGATATTTAAAACTATGTTTATGAGTAAATTTAACGTCAAAGTAGAGCATCGGGAACGTGCCCTTACATTAATTACGACAATTGAAATAGTGTTTTTAACAGACGACAATTGAATTCAATATATGCTCAAAAGTTTGATTCTGCTATGTAAACATATTATCAATGATTTTTAGTTATTCGTCAAGCTTGTGATCACCCCTTATTTAAATTGTTGAGAAGCTTATTTTAGCAATTTGGATCATATGTAATGTATGTACATCTCTCTTCACCCATTCAACGGGTATTTACACTCAAGAGTATGATTCTATATTTATAATAATTCAGCGTTTTGTTGATTTAAGTATGAGCGTATTTCAGTTTTTCTGAGTGTAACCGAGTGTAATGAGCGTATTCAACTATTCTGAGCGTAATCGAGCGTATGCAATTATTCTAAGCGTAACTGAATGTAATACAAGTAGTTTATATCTTACCCTCGATTTTGTGTGGTCAATAACAATGGACACGCCATTGGGATAATTAACCAAATCTTTAACTTTGTTAGCAAAGTGCAATACTGCAGTAAATAGGTCAATGATGGATTTCAATTTATATACAGGGGATATGCCAATCTTTTAATCTATTCAGTTGTTTGCTCTCACGCTCCTTTTCAATTATGGCGTTTATTGAAATAATTAAAATTATTTCATTTTGAAATTAGGTATAGAAATAATAGAGCATTCAATGAATTTAGTTACGCTATGTTTCAGAGTTTCATTTAATGAGAGAAAAGAAATGAAAGAGAATTAGGAGAGAAAAGAAACTAAATGAAAGGAAAAGATGCAAATTTTTTGGGTTCCAGAGTTTAATGAAACTCAAAAGAAAAGAAAGGAAATTAAACATTCTCTTATGTTCCCGAGTCGGAATGAAAAGAAAAGAAAGCTACAATTTTACTATTACACCCTTTAAGTAAAATTAAAATAAAAGTACATGTGATAACATTCCTAAAACCAAAATCGTTGTAGCCACACATTACATTATTTTTTATCGACCGACAGAGGATGAACACACGAGAACAATGTTGACCCAGATAAAGTCAAACATAATACGAGAGTCAATTTTGAGCAGCAGAAGCTTCAGCAATACCATTTGAAGAAGACATTGCATATTGACTGAATGGATATGATCCCTGGTTAAATATAAAACAAATTTCAATATCACTTTTTTCTAGATAATAAGTTAGAAAAATAACACATTATAACACATTAAAATTAATAAGAAAATACCGGTGGCATAGACGGATGAGCATAAATGCCACCAGGAAGATACATGCAACTTATGGATGAGGTGGAGTTTGGTAGTTGATGTTGAGCGCCATATATAGTTTTAAGACTGTGTATTCAAGATTTTAGAAAGCTATATGACGCTAAATAACATCATGTGACCAACATATTCAAGATTTATGAAATTGACATCACATCATATAGTAAAATAACAACAGGCATTTCCAATTTCAAGGAGCTAAACACATAACCTAAGCTTGCCAACTAGTTCAAAGATATAAGCTGCAAACTATACATAATAATTAATACCTGAACCCCATTGGTGCAATATTAACCCATCTGCAACTAGACCAATTTATTTATGTAAACATAACTCAGAGTAGCAGCAATCAAAACATGTGACAGATATATAAAATTGCAACTATAATTTAGCATCAAAACAGACCCGAAGTTGATTAAGGGCTAAAAAGAATTGCAATAGAATCAGAAATAATTCTAAGATCCAACACAAATAATAAAATATCCGACAAAGAAATAAAAGTCATAAATGCACAAAGTTATTAAAAAGGAAAAACTTCAACTAGATAAACTGCATCTTAAACTCTCTTAGTTATCGAAACCCATCATATCTGTTAGTAAACCCAACCGAATCTCGCAAGGAGAACTAAATAACGCCCTTGCATCTGCTTGGTTGGCCAACAAGTACCTTAAAGCTTTTCGTATTTCATGGGATTCCAAACCTATCAGATCCAATGCATTGTAAATTTCTTCACCTGTGTACTCTTGATGATAAACTCTTTCTAGTATTTTGTTGCCTTCTAAAATAGCATTAGCCACACTACCAACATTTTTCATAATCATAGAGCTTAAATCCTCATCTTCTTGTTCAACTTTTCTTTTTCTAATCCTAAATTTCTTTGCACTTGAAGAATGCTCATGTAGAGGAGAAGTAGGATGCACCATTTGAACATCATCATTATTATTATACTGGTTCTCCAATATTACATCATTTGCAGTTAAGAAATCATCTATGTCTGGAATTGTTTCTAAGTTAACGTTGCCATTCCTCTGCAATCGGGAGTTTCTCTCTTTAGCAGTTTCAGCCTGTGCACCGGATGCCCTGTCCTTTGCAAAAGGTTCTAGCATTTCATTAAAGTTTGATACTTTCTTTATCTTCAACACTGCAGCATCAGGCTTCGACTGCTTAACAAAATCAAGATAATTAGTTTTATAGGGCTGACTTTTTTAACCAAATATGAAAGTAAATAATTAAAGTAGGGCTGACTTTTTTAACCAAATCCAGACCGAGGTGACCTGAGATCCGATCTATCCTAACCCAAAAACAACCAACACAAACTACCATATCTATTGACATAGAAACCTGGCCTGCTATAACCCGATCCATTTAACAGAAAACCAATCAACCCGCAGTTCTCATATCACGAAAAAAATACAGATTACTGCAAGCTTTTATCCTTACAAAATACACTCTTCATATCAAAGGTTTTAGTCTGATAATATACAAACTGATTTAACCATAAGTCGTGGCATACCCTTTCTCTTATGTTTGTAGAGAGCCTAACATTTGGTTATAAACACCTGTGGTAGGTCTTAAAGTCATTTCTAATTTGTTGAAAACTCCTTACATAAATTTACACTCCCCAAACAAAGTTGAGTAATTGCAAATCAGCAGTTACTGAATGCTGATCAGTCTTTGAGTTAATTTATTTTACACCCCAACCTATATAACCCGACCGAACAACCCGAATAATGAACAAAAATAACACCCCTAAATTAAAGGTAGGGGTGTTCATGGTTCGGTTTGAAACCGTGAGACCGCCCAAACCGGTCATCGGTTCGGTTTCACGATCGTTTTTCCTTTTTAACTTTCAGTTGGTTGGTTTAAAAATTTTAAACCGTAGCGAACGTTTTGGTTTACAATTTATGCCAAAACTGGCTGTATGAAACCGGACCGTAAGAATTAAGTTAGATTTATTTAACAAGCATGAAGCATACACTCATACAGTTAGATTTATTTCATTTATTATACAAATGTTTTTAATATATTTCATGTCTTATATTTGGATAACTTGAATTAAACAAAAGGAGCCTAAACCGTGAAACTAAACCGGAACCAAACTGTTAGTAACGGTTTGGTTTGGTTTGGTTTTAAATTTCAATGGTTCGGTTACGGTTTTCAATAATAAAAACCGTTACTAACGGTTTGGCTCACGGTTTCACCTAAAAACCGTTAAAACCAGACCGTGAACACCCTAGTTAAAGCATAACTCTATTAATCTTTTCCAGACTTCTTCCTCTGCTTCAATTAATTGAGTAGTTGAATTCCATGAGAACCCACTCAATGACGTTCCGCGAAACAAATCGTACCATTGTGAAAAACGCACTTTCAACGTTTTTAATCGGTTCTTTAATGTTTTTTCGAGAAATTCATTTGAAGCTTTGTGTTCAGCTCTTCAACCATATTGTTGTATGCGTTTGTAGTAAAATTTCCATTAATCCTATTGCCTTTATCTTGCGTTAACATGGCTTATATGAATGCATTATCCATATTTTCCGTCCAATTTAGTATTTCCTTCTTTACAGTTGTCTCGTGTATGCTCATTATAACTTTCTACATGGTAACATAAAGAGAATTCACATATGTAAATATATAAATGGTTGCTTATGATAAATTTGAATTACTAAATGCACACACAAGTAATTAGTAAATAACCAAATCACAAACTAATTAAAAACATAAGAGTTAATACAAAATAAAATTGATAGTCTATGAAGTAATAGCCTAAAACTACTTTGACATATCAATTTCATCGTTTGGACACATCATACAGTTACTCCACATGTTAGTTGCAATTGAGTTCCTTAGTTGTTCGCATTCGGTACTTCCTTCACGTATGCTCTTGTATTTTGGCGTTCTTCCTCTTGTGGTCCGCCTAACACTTCTTGTATGACCTCATCTTCAAGATCTTTGTCACGATCTTCCTCTAGTAAAAAGTTGTGTAAAATATAACATGCCAAAAAGATGCCAGACTGTGTTTCGCAGGAGTAAAATGCTTATGTTGTACTTCTAATAATAGGAAACCTCTTTTTTAGGACACCAAATGCTCGTTCAATTGCGTTGCGTAATGATGCATGACGAAGGTTGAACAACTCCTTTGCATTTTGAGGGGCACGAGTGGAGCACTCTTTCAAATGATACCTAACACCTCAATATGGTGCCATTAGGGTACTCGTATGAGGTAAACCAGCGTCTACTAAACAGTATCTACCTATAAACAAGTTGTAATTAGTATTATAATTAATAATTACACAATTAATTGTTTTCGGTTTACGATGTTACCTGTTGGAATTACTAATTTATCATCTCTAGTAAATGCGTTCTTTATAATTCTAGAGTCTGATGCAGTACCCTCCCATCCAGTTAGCACATATGTAAATTTTAAGTCAAATGTACAAGCAGCGAGTACATTTATTGTCGGGTATCCCTTACGACCACGATATCTAGGAGCATCCTTATTAGGTACTTTGACGCGAACATGCGTTCCATCAATTGCACCGATGCAATCCTTAAAGAAAAGATAAAATCTAGTTTTTTCTTGAATTTCTTTCGGGACAATTTCACCTTTAGGTTGTTGAAGATAACGTCCATCTAATGATATAATCGATTTCAAAACTCTATGAAGGCAACGACTAGTTGTTGATACAGAACGACGATATATCCAAGAGGTCAACCGATTTCTCAAATCATTACCTACAGTATGCAAAAAACTTGCAACTTGCTCTTCAACTGACATGCGTTGAGTAGGTTGAAGTCCACCATCACGTTTTAAGATACCGCATAATGTCATAAAAGCTTTCTCACTCATGCGAATAAGGTCACGGCATTTACTGCCGTTTAAAAGGTCGTGTAACATCTCTTCTCGTACATATCGTCTTTGTAAAATTTCATCTCTAGTAGGTAAACTAACACGATTTCTGGTTGACAACCTACGTAGTGCAATGAAAGCCACCAATAAGCAAATCAAGTGAGCTGCTTGCAGTTGTCTGGCTCACACAAGTTCAACTACCTCGCGTATCCGATTATCCATCTAATTTCCTATATAATTTCCTACTTATGTTAATCAACTTCCAAAAAAACATGCTTAAAACAAACAAAACAGAGCTCAAAAAAGATGCTTAAAACACTTATATAATAATCTAATTGCCTACTTATGTTAATCTACTTCCAAAAAAAAGTGACTAAATTATTTGTATAGTTAAGAAAGAGAACTTCAAAACAACAAAATAGGCAACTTTAAATCCTAGTAACTTAGTGAACCCATCATATAACTACGTGAATAAAGACAAATAAACACACAAACAACAATGTCAATTGACAATAAACAAAAACTAAATAAACTCAAGCAACAGAAGATGCAAAACTACAAAAACCACTAACTTGAATAGCTTGAAAATATATAATAAATGCAAAATACATGTATATTTGAACAGAAAAATACTAAATGAATAAAGGCAAAAATATACACAGTAGCAAACGCTAGAGGTGTTCATGGTTCGGTTATGACGGTTTTTATGCCAAGCCGTGAATCAGACCGTTTGTAATGATTTTTGATTCTTGATTAAAACCGAAACCGAACCATTTAAATTTTAAGCGAACCAAGCTGAATCGTTACTAAATGTTTGGTTCCTAACAAGAGTTCTTAGCCCACTATCACTTTAATTGTGTTTTTGTATGGAAATATGACAATAATCAAAAACTCATTGCAATTGTGTTTTGGGTATTAAAAAAATATTAGTATACGTAAGATGAGTAATATGAATTATAATTGCCCCAAAAATAAACAATTTACCCCAAAATAATAGTATACGTAGAAGTTCCTTAACCCACTATCACCTCAATTAAGCTGATTAAATGAGTAATATGAATTATAATTGTCCTAAAATAAATAATTTACATAAAAACATGTTTTTTTTTAAATTAGGGTTAAACATCGTTTCAAAAGCATATATTTGATGTATGATTGAATTGAAATCAGCAATTATGACAAAAAGATGCTGGTTAAACACACATAAAAAGGTCATAGACGTGCAATCGTGATGGATGTTTTATATAAAAGCAAAGAAAGATGTTACCTGTGGAAGCAATGAATGGCTGAGAAGGAGCTGGGAGAACTACGATTTATAGGAGAGATCATGGATGTTTTTTTGAATACATGGCGGGCTGTGTGAGGCAATCCCGCCATTTTGTTGATAGGGATAAAGATGGAATTGAAATATTATCTTGATCTTAATCTCTTTCTTTCTCTTCACATCTTTCCAATTTGGAAAGAAATAAATATACACTACAAGCCCCTTCCCTCCTCTCTCCCTCTCTTATTTTCTCTCCTTAAAAAAAACTCTGGAACACAAAATATTTTTAAACCCTTTCAAATCATTTCTTTTCTCTCATCAAATGAAACTCTGGAACATAGCGTTAGAAACCGAAGTCAATTGGAATATTCTATCTGAGTTATTCAAATATTTGAAACTACTGAACAATTTGTGAATAAATTAGAATGTAATATAGAGAACAAAATTTTGATTTGGATTTGAAACAACAATCAATCATGATTTGCTGAACAAAACAAAATATTCATATGTAATGAAATCAAGGAAGAAGTAATTGATGAATTAGCTTGATTGTGATCAATGGATTATATGAGAAATAAGGTTTAGGTTACATACTTATACAGCACCGCGTGAAATTGAAATCAACATTCAGAAATGTCAAGTAAATGTACGATAAGGCATTTTTGTACAATAACCCACCTCTCTCTCTCTCTTATATATATATATATAAATATAGATAAAAGATCCAATACAATAACCTCTTATCGTACATTACGTACATGACAACCTTACACCCTTGAGTTTTTAAAAATTTCGCGATGACAATATTGTAAGTTCTTTCAATTCTTTTCCTTCCCAATTAACTGTTACAATCATTGTCACTAATTCCATTGCAGACTTCACTTTAATTAAATTGAAAATTTGAAAATTGATTTCAACTGATAAAAGTCTAAATACGTTACAGATTTGTTCTGTAAGGCCCCGATCCCGGTGCCCTACATTGATGTTGGATTTCATAAACACAGTTCTATATATAAGATTTAATTAAAACTTTTTACGGAATATAAAACTTTCAACAAACATTTCAATACACATAAATTGTCTTTCATAATAAAACATCATAAGTCTTTGGATGCCAGCTTCTTATTTTCCTGCCATGTGTCCTCCTCAAGCTAGCTGCCTCATTCTACTCACCTGCGTGCATACTAAAAGTCATCTATGCTGAGTGAGTTCTAGTTAATCAGGCAAGATACAATACGTACACCTACCTCCATATATGCATCCAAGGATACATATTAAATACTTTACTTACTACATTTCTATCATGCATTCAAACATTTATACATACGCTCATACTTTCATACTTCCAGGCTACATACATTCTATCTTTTCTATCTCGGATATTATTAGGGTCTGATCTCTTTCTTTTTATCTCAGATATTATTAGGGTCTGATCTCTTTTCCTTTTCCTTTTCCTTTTCTATCTCAGGTATTATTAGGATATGATCCCTTTCTTCTCTATCTCAGATATTATTAGGGTCTGGTCCCTTTCTTCTCTATCTCAGATATTATTATGGTCTGATCCGTTTCTTCCTCTACAACCGTACATACGTTTCTCTACATCCTCCATTAATTACTTTCATACATACTTATAATCTCATTCACATATCATTCATTCATATATTACATACCTCATACATATACCATTCATACATATTAATATATCATACACTTACCACTTAAGGTAAGTGTATTAACTATTCACATCGAGTGTGCACACAACCCCGAAAACATAACAAGGAAATAGGGTTAGAAACTCACATGTCTCATGTTTCTTTCCGAGTTTATAGTAATCCCTTTATTTAGTTGAGCACAGCTAACTGTATGATAATTACAGATAACAATCACTAATCTTTTACACATCATTTAAGTTTCCTCCTAAAACTTCTAAGTCTGGAGTATTCTATTCGAATGGGGTATTCCATTTGAATGACGTATTCTATTCTAATTGACATTCTATTCGATTGGGTATTCCATATGAATGGAATTAATTTCTAAGTCTGAAGTATTCTATTCGAATGGGTATCCCATTTGAATGGAATTAATTTCAAAGCCTGGAGTATTCTATTCGAATAGGACATTCCATTTGAATGGAATTAATTTCTAAGTCTGGAGTATTTTATTCTAATAGGGTATTCCATTTGAATGGAATTAATTTCTAAGTCCGGTGTATTCTATTCGAATAGGGTATTCCATTCGTATGGAATTATTTTCTAAGTATCGAGTATTCTATTCGAATAGGGTATTCCATTTGAATTAAATTATTTTCTAAGTCTGGAGTATTCTATTCGAATATACCCACTATAGGGTATTAAATACCATATTTATCATTTTCACTTCATAATCTAACATCCACATCCGTATTTTTGTGTTATTTATCTTTTAAACATGCTCCTTTCAATTTTAGACCAAGATCTAGTTTACTTATCACTAAAGTTTACACCTTTATTGATTTCGAACATGTTTTTACTAACGGGTTCAATAAGTCCACTTTTAACATCAGGTTTATATTTTTATGGTATAATAATACCCGATTTGCCTTAGGGAAAACCGTCCTTAAAAACATAATCTTTAGGAGAAAAGAACGTACCTTTTTACGTTTTTAGGTTATGGTTAGCTTCGATGTGCGACTATGGACTCGTGTCTTGCTTGAATAATCAAGATCTATCACGAACTAGGCTTGGTTTTGGCTTTGGATCTTGGGCCATGATATTAGATAGTGTTTTTGCGTGTTTCGAGTGTGTAGGGAGGCAAGAAGATTAAAATGAGGGTTTTGGGAGGTTAAAAGAGTATTTATACTCCCTTAAGCCCATGAACCTAAGGCTCATCATCATCCCTTATTCCATCTTTCATTAACCAAGTCCATACTCTTTTATTTTATTTAACTTAATTAAATATGAACACACTTTTAAACAAACACAATTCCTTTTATTTATTATTATCAAAAGTAGGATGTTACAAGTTCATATGATGATGATGATCAAATCGATGATCGATTGATCATTTCTTGATGATACAAGATTATATGAAGTGATTCCACCATTCATTTTCATGATACAGATAGTTTAATTTCAGATCTGAGCTTCTGATGTTTAAAGGTTTGTTTAGAGTGTTTAAAATATTTCATCTAAATATTCAAATTTTGTTCTGAACTTCTAAACTTTTTGTTTTGAACTTCTAAACTTTTTGTTCTAAAGTTCTTGGATTTTTGTTTTGAACTTCTAAACTTTTTGTTCTAAACTTGTTAACTTTTTGTTTGAAGTTCTTGGATTTTTTTTTTCTGAACTTTTAAACTTGAATGTTTAAAAGTATTCATTTTGGTCAGAACGTTTATATGCACATAGTGTCTTCAATTTTGTGCAAAACGTTTAAACGTAATATTTTGAACCCTAATCAGAGCTAAATTGAGTGTTTTACTCTGCAATTCTAATAGATAATAATAAAATATTATTATTTGGTGTCGGGAAATTTAATTATTTTGAATAAATATTTAATAGGTATGAAGATGGACTTTTGAATAAACATGGAATTAGGGTAGAAATATTAGTCTAAGGTCTATGGGCTTGAGGTATAAATACCTCTTAAACCTCCATAAACCCTATATCTCGTATTCCTCACTCTTCCATACTTGCCAAACACATTCAAAACACACACACACACACACAACTTCCTCCATAATTCGGATTCAAGGTTCAAGGAAACGATCCAACTCGTTTGGTGTTATTCATTCTCCAAGTAAGAAGAAACAAATAACAAGCAAAGTTCAAGATGTACATCTCATAACGAAAAGCTTGTTCGTTTACTTTCGGTTCGTTAGGCTTTTAAGATCTTGTTAACTCGAGTTGATAAACCGATAAAAATAAATATTCAAACTTTACTCGAACCAAAATCGGATTCTTGGTTAATAAAAATTTTAAATAATAATAATAATGATGATGATGACGACGACGAAGATGATGATGACGACGAAGATAATAATAGTAATAATCAAAATAATAACAATGGTAATGATAAAAGAAAAGAGAAAGGGAAATCAAATGAGCTGCAAAAAATCGAGTATAAGAGACAGTTAGACGAAGCATATAACATTTGAATGTTGTAGTAGAAAGGTTAAGACTTTGATGTTGGAAACGGAAGTTCGAGGTTCGAATCCCGGGCATCGAACATTATTTTGCCTTTTATGTTAGCGTGCAAGTCAAAGTTCAGAGAACAACGAGCCTAGCTTAGCGAGCCTAAGTTCTGAACAACCTAGTGAACAGTTGGGCTGAGCACCGAGAAACATGACTAAGCCCTAATAGGGAACACCGATCAACATACCATGAAACTTAAACCTGAACTCCGAACCATGTGCTCGATTATACCCGAACATCAAACACTATACCCGAACCCATATCCGAACAACGAGATCCGATCCACGAAGCCCAATATCTGATTAGCATGAGTACTGCCCTAGAAGCAAACAGATCCAGTATAACAAATTAACCTCGTTAAGACCCTTTAGCTAAACCCGGTTAACCCTGTTAATAAAATAAATAATAAGAATAAATAAAATGACAAGGATTTAATAATTATCTCGTTAGTTCTAGTTAACTATAGTTGAATTAGATGGGAAGCTAGAAGGATCTATTTAACATGGTTTGTTATCTAATTCAACTTAGCTAATCTCGATAGCTTGGTTACGTTAGTAACTACCTTCGTTAATTAAGGTAACCCCAAACCAAACTAGCAAGCCTAGTTTATCAAAAAAACTTAGTTAACCTCTTTAACTTGGTTAACCTACATTGCAAACTCAGTTAGTTCTTTAGCCATTATGAGGTTAATTTTACGCATGCATATGTTATACAGTTAGTCGTACTCAGATAAAGAAATGGATTACTAAAAATTCAAAATGCTTAAGGATTCAAAAAAGTTTTTATACCTCATTTTTCTTTTAAACGTTTTGGGGTTGTATGCATACTATAGGAAGAAAGTTTATATACCACGCTTTAATTTGTAACCTATATTGTATGTTTTGTTATATAATATCATGTATTTATAACGAATGTGTGAATATATATATATATGTGTATATAGAGCAAGGTTAAAATAAGAAGTAAAACTATCCTAACAAGTGTAAGAAGTGGTTTTACCCTTAAAAAAATAAAACACACCGAACAAAAACACACCGAACTAACAAAATAAAACACACCGAGCAAAAAACACACTAACAATATCCACCATCAGATGATCACATCCAACGCCCGATATTACTTCTCACACTTCTTACAAATAACTCACTTCTTATTTTAACCCCACCCTATGTGTGTGTGTGTATATATATATGGATTTTTTTTGCTGGAATAGGTTGGTTTGCAGAATAAAAGGTGGTTTTAGGTGGCTAACGCTACTTTAAGTAATTTTAGGTAAGTTACTAACTTAGATAGCGAATTAGGGTGACACCTTATCAACATTTTCAAATGACGGTAAACTTTATTTAAGTTGGGAATGCCATTTTTAAGTTGTCGTCTATGTCATCGAATGAGTGAGGTAGCAAGTAAAAGCCTCTATCTCAAGTAGAGAGCTATGAATAAAGTAAAGAATTTGTCAAATAGATATGTTAACATCAAAAAACCTACTAATTAATAATAATGACAAATAACAATATATTTATCTGTCACGCTAACCTAAATCCTAAAACACAAGCATTAAAACAAATAAAATATTTAAGATAATGTTTATTTGGCCGTTAAAATCCGAACGTTGGTAAACCCGAGCATTATCTGTATACGACGTCGTGGCGGTGAGTCATTAATTTGGTTAGTTTCAGTTACGTTTGTTATGATACAAGATAAACAATGTTGGTAAAACCTAAGTGTCAAAACCGAAAAAATAAATT
This sequence comes from Bidens hawaiensis, assembly GCF_021521415.1. Lineage (NCBI taxonomy): Eukaryota > Viridiplantae > Streptophyta > Magnoliopsida > Asterales > Asteraceae > Bidens > Bidens hawaiensis. The sequence continues at coordinate 19,652 of NW_027503675.1, forward strand.
CGTCGAATTAATATACAAAAAAATAATATGTCCAAAATGGCGTTTATTCGGTCAGTAAAACTCGGACGTTAGTAAAAGTTAAGCGTTGTCGGTCCCGGCGTTACAGCGGTGAGTCGACAACAGTTCGACATGTTTCTGTTACGTTCTTGTTGGTTTCAGAACTAAAACATATATGTTCGTAAAATCCCTTCATTGGTAAAATCCGCGCGTTCTCTGTTTCGGGCGTTGTAGTTAGGAGTCGATGTGAATAATCGTTTAATCATTAAATTAAAAACAAAAAAACAAAAAAATATATATAACACTTGGCTCAGTTAGGAGCCGCCAAATGGACCAATCATAGTCCAGCGACGCCAAACTCTCCTTTTATTATATATAATAATAATTATAATATTAAAATTAGTAAGTTAATAATAATAATAATATTTAATCTAAGTAGTTGTACTAATAATAATAATAATATAACAATAATAATAATCTATTTATTTAAATATGTGTAATATATATTAAATTTATTTAACAATTTACGATTCACTTTTATAAAATTCTAGACAATAACATTACAATACAATACCTATAAAAACAATACAATAGAATACAACAAAATACAATATTAACAGATTGCCAACATGTTGCCTTAAAACCACTTGAAAGTTGAAATATTTTAAATTTTAACTTAGATTTCCCATAACACATAATATATTACAATATCGCCTTCACATATAATAATTCAAACTTTTAAAAATATTTCAAGTGATTTTAAAGGTCACAAGTTAGCCACCCGTTAATATTGTATTGTATAGTATTGTAGTTTTATTGTATAGAACTTTATAAAAGTGAATCGGAAATTATTAAATAATTTTAACATATATAACACACATTTAAATAAACAGACTATGATTATTATTAAAGTTTATTATTATTATTATTAGAATATTTATTATTATTATAATTAACTTAATAATCTTGTTATTATTGTTTTGGTTAAAAATCGGTTTTAAGGTTAATGTAACCACATCGGTTTTGTGATGTAGATTTCTTGTATAATAACAATGAATATGTAGCTAAAATAGATACGGACACAGAGATTTGTTACGAGGAAAAACCCTTGATCGATTAAGGAACACCGGCACAAAAACCCCAGGTGATGACAAATGTTGATCACCACTATATTAATCAAGAAAATAAGATATTGCAATGGTGGAGCTTATGATTGGTGAGTACAATAATGTTAAGTGTGAGTAATTGTAACTAGAATAATCTCTACGAGTATACTATGAGAATTATGTGTTCGATCTAAACCGATATAGTTCATTGTAAATACAAAAATACGCTAATTAACATCCCTATAAATTCGCCACTACTCCATAGAAACGTTGCATCCACTTTGATCACGTGCAATTTCCATTGAACTGCGAATTAGTGGGCTGACTTGGTCTCTTAGTTGTTATACCTATTAAATACAACACCATACAAAAAGATACAACCGTTAGCGAACAATTAGTACTGAGGATCATTGATCATGCGTAACCTGGAACATATCTTAAGGATAACTAATTCAAAAGTCACATAAGGATAGCATATACTTAGCACAAAAATCTGTGCCCTAACAATTGCCCCAAAATGGTGGTTGTGAGTAGATAACAGCTGCCATTTTGAATTCAAATCTCCAGCTAAAAGAAGATTAGATTTGACAGGTTATAAATATCACATATCCTATTTTACCATCTCATGCCTATAAATGCGACTACTTGACTTCTTTTATAATCACATCTCTATAGTCATCACGTATCTTTTCCTCTCTTTTCTTCTCTTTCATTTTCTTTTAATAATGTCTGCTATTTCTATTTCGTCTTCCTCCGAGCAATCGGAATCAAGTGACCTCTGATCTCAAGGTTTCCTTACTCATCCTTCATCGGAAATCTGCAAGTTCACGAACCCTGAAATCGATAACCTTCACTCACAGTTTCCTTCTAGCGCGGTTTTCCGGCTGTTCGATTCCCCTGTCCGGAAAGATTCTTGTTCGAAAATCTGGGTTTTTTTCCGGCATAGCCTTTCTTGATTGGTTATTCATACCCTTTTTCGTCATTCACCCAGAGTTTTTTTACCTTAACCGGAATTAGCTATATCCAAGCGATGACGATGCTTTGGAGAGTGTTGCATATCATAGAGAGAATCATAGAAGAGGAGGACATCGAGTTTGGTTTATCGGAGCTAGCATACCTCTATACTTTAGTTACCCACGGATATACCTGATTCATATTGAAATCAAAGCCACATCGGCCAACTCCCATCCATAAAGCCTCCTAAAATGGTGCTTTTTGGAAAAATCAGTTCTTTTTTGTAAAAAGGGACTCCATTTCTGGTGAGTTTAATCCACCCATAAGATGAATTAGGCAGGGTACGATCTCAAATCCTCTTATAAGCCGGAAAGTATAACTTATCCTTCTTCTACTGACTATATTTTTACTTTTTAGTTGACAACTTTGCTTTGTTGGCTGATCTTCCTGGAGTAGAGAAAAGAGTGAAGAAATTCCTTGCACTGGATTATGAGATTAGGACATACAAGCCAAAGCTACTGAAGCCATTCAAGAATCGTTTCAAAGTCATTAAGAAACATGTCAAGTAAGATTTAATAATATTTCATAATTATGAAAAATAAGAGGAGACTTATCTTAATATTGTGCTCTGTAGGTGCTCACAAGTCCAGCAAATCAGCTTCCTATTTCTCTTTGGAAGACATCGACTGCCTTATTGTGAAGAAGGAAGCTTCGAAGACCACTCTTGTCCATGAGCCGCGTCCAGTTTTAATCCGTAATAAGTCCGGAGCTTCAAAGAGAAAGAAGGCTACTGAACCGGAAGATCCTTTTGAAGCCGGAAAGTACCTCATCACCACTGTAAGGATCCTTTATTCTCTTTGTTTGCTGCTGTGGATCCCATGTCCTCTTAAACTAATTTTGTTGTTATATATATAGGCAATGTTTTCAGACCGGCCCGAACGTCAACCTGGACGCCTTACCGGGTCAAAGGTCGGAACGGTGTTTTACCGGATGACGACAAACACACATATATATATATATATATAACCAACTTTCATGTTTATTGACAATGTTTTTTTAATATATGTGGTTAAACAAACTTTTCAAACATTTTACAACTGCAAGTAACTAATATATTATTCTGCCATATTTCAATTTTATTTGATTGTTATTTTGATTTCAATATATGTATCTGCTGTAAGTATAACTCTTGAAAAAAGGTTTAATATTTCAATATTATTTGCACGTGAGGCTGGACCAAAACTCCATTCTTAGCATATTTAAAGGTGTTAAAAATGTCTAGAGAAACATAAGTAGATTTTAGTTGGTTGATTAGTGATGTTAACTTTAGGTGGTCATATCGGATTTTGGTGCAGGTTCGATTCTAGCTAGGAGCAAGGTTTTTGATTCATTATAAAAAAAGGCTTTACCGGTTCAACCGGCGGTTTGCCGGTTCCGGTCAGACCGTAACCCGTCCAACACTGCCGGGTTTTTAAAAAAACGGGTATACTATGTGAACCTGCCGGGTTTTTAAAAAAACGGGTATACTATGTGAACCGGACTGGTATTCATAGCGGGTCCCGGTCAGACCGGTCTGACCGGCCAGTCCGGTCCGGGTTTCAAAACATTGTATATAAGCCATGGATTAAAAAAACGGGTATACTATATGAACCGGACCGGTATTCTGACCGGCCCAGTCCGGTCCGGGTTTCAAAACATTGTATATAAGCCATGGATTAAAAAAACGGGTATACTATATGAACCGGACCGGTATTCTGACCGGCCAGTCCGGTCCGGGTTTTAAAACATTGTATATAAGCCATCGATTCTGCCAAAAGCTACCATGACAAGGTCATCAAAGACTATGAAGAGACTCTATTAGGGATGAGAGCTATGACCGCTGATAAGGACAAGACCATCTCCAAGCTGACCAAGAAGAAGAAACAAGCAGAGGATCATGTATCCTCATTTGAAGCTCAACTGCAAGAAGAGGTGGCATGCGCAACCAACGAGTCTAAAATTTGGGCTACCAAGTCTGTCCTTCAGGCGATGATCAATATCGTTACTGAGGCCAATAATCCTTCCTTTGATAACTCGACATGGGATTTGGCAAAATGGAAACAGACTCTGGCAGCATTGGGTGGTAGTGAGGATGAAGCTGGTGTGAGCATGGAGACTGTGGCTGGCAGACATGAAGCTGAGATGGCTGAAGCAGGGACGGATGCAGCAGCAAAGGAGGAAGCTGCGAAAACGGGTAGTTGATGGTCGGGTAAAAGTCATGTATATTGTAATATTATTTGTTTACTTTTAGTTTAAATATTATGTGAACTTTGGTACTTCAAGTGTTTTTATGTGTTTCAGGATACTTGACATTAAGGACACTTATCGGGATGAATTACGAGCTTGGAACGAAGATGTAGAAGACTAATGATGATTAGTACGCTTTTCTATGCAAAATAAAAAAAGAAAATAAAGTTGATGTGTCAGATACCCCTTAGCGCGGCGCTAAGGGGTCCTGAGGGTGATGTTAGAGATACTCTAAGAGATACTCTAAGATCATCAGACAAATGAGTCTTTAGCATGGCGTTAAAGGCCCACCCCCTGACAGGAAAATTAACCTAAATTTGATCTAATTAGTTTTGAGCCCCTATTTCGCCATATCCTTCATTCCAGCAATCAAGGACAAGCCCTAGGACGATTTTCCACCATCCTGAAGCCTCCGGTTTGTCCGTTCATCGCATGCTTTCGTCCTTTCATCAGATAAGCAAATCCTTCATGATGCCGATGTCAGGCTAAACCATTGTATTCACTTTAGGCTAGGGTTTTGTGTAAACTAACTTTGATCAGATTCTATGTTTTGAATATATATAAACTTGATTGAATGTCTTTAATCTTGTTTTACATTAGAATTGATTGTTTAAATAGTTTATGATTTTGATTACCAAACTTTGCATCACTTTTCTGGTTGTGTTCATCACATGTAGGGTTAGCTCTTATGTCATTGAACCAGTAATCGTTAGTTATTGCTGATAATTGATTTTCATACATTAAACCGGTAATTGGGTAAACCGGAATTCAGTTGTGTCAACAATTCGGTTAGGGTATCGTTTGTCCTCACAACCCAATTGATAGGTTTAGTAATTACTGTGCAATTAATCTTTAAGAATTTGTGATTAGTCGGTTATCACTTTACATGAACCTGAAGTGAATCATTCTCTCATAATTATTTACAGTCTACTTAAAGTAACCGTGTTTTATTAAATCATCTTTTATAAACTGCTTGACATCGTTTGTCCGCTTAATATAATAATTAATAATTGATAACTTTACTTGCACTTTCCATTGATTTCCTGTGGAGACGACCTTACACATCTATACTAGTTATAGGTATTTAAGTTTTATAAACACTTGTTTTATATTAGAGCATGACATCTACGTCAGCAATGAAGGATAGAAAAGACAAGGCCTAAGCACGCTTTTTAGTTGTTTATGTTTTTGGATATTTAATGGTTTTTACTAAGACAATAGTTAACTAGGTTGAAGGATCTTTGATTCTTAAGACAATTATGAGGGGGTAGCAAAGGTGGATGGATCCTCTTTTTTAAGGGATGAAGCCTTTGATGCCCCTTCCTTTATCTTTCCTGCACTTTATGAACTGTTAGCAAAACCTTCTTAACCCGGGTGTATGGTCCATCTTTTGTGTGGTGAAATCCGGGTTAAGATTTCTAGTAAGTCCTTGTGACCTTTAATAATAACTTAAATCTTTTTACTATCTACTTATTGTTTATTGTTATGAAAGTATAATTGTTATAGTTTAGATTCATAAAAAGTTTTAAGAAAAGTTTTAAGGATAATTATCCTTGTAAAAATAGATTAAGGATCCTAGATCCTTGGATTTAAGAATTTCTAAATATATAATCTAAATAAATGTAACTTGATAAGTAAAGATCATACCGTAAGGTCTGACTAGACCTAAGTTACCACACAATGTGAATGCTTTTATGATCCTTGTAGTTACACTTAGGATACATGCTGCAAATAGCTTATCATATTAACCGGGGACAAGCCAAACAAACAAGGGACAAGCCCAACAAACTAGGGACAAGCCTGTTTTGGTCACAAATCGGTTTGAGGATAATGTAACCAAATTTGGTTAATGATGTATAGTGCTTGTATAATAATGATGAATGTGTAGTAAAAATGAATAAGGACGCATAGATTTGTTACAAGGAAAAGCCCTTGTGATAGGATCGCCGGCACAAAAACCCTGGGTGATGACAAATCGTCTATCACCACTATATTAAAAAAAATTCTTTACAATGGTGGAGCTAAAAATTGGCGAATACAATGATTGCTAAGTGTAAGTAATGTAGCTAGAATAATCTCTGCGAACTAGAGTGTGTATGTTGTGTGTTACCTGGGTTGATCATAGCTCTATTAATATACAAAAAATAATAAACTAATTTACCTACAAATCCGCCATTATCTCCATGATACGTTGCAGCTCTTTGACCATGTGCTATACTCCATGGACTTGCGAATAAATAGGTAGACAGAGTCTCTTAGACTTTATACATGTTAACTACAACATTATTCAAAAAATACGATCGTTAGTGAACAATAAGTACTGAGGATCCTTTATCCTGCGTAGCCAGGAACATATCCTAAGTATAACTGATCCAAAAGTCACATAAGGATAATATATACTTAGCACAAAAATTTATGCCCTAACAATTTCCCCCAAAATGGCGGTTGTAAGTGGATAACAGCTGTCATTATGAAATTCAAATTTCCTGCAAAATAATAAGATTAGACGTGATAGGTCATAATTATTACCTATCTTAATTTTTACCTTCCGCCTATAAATGCGACCACTTGTTAATCATTTATAATCACATTTCTACGGTTCACCAGGTATCCTTCCCTCTCTTTTTTTTTTCAATTTCTTTTTATTATGTCTGCGATGTTCGTTTCATCTTCCTCCGAAAAGTTGGAATCTAGTGATCTCCGACACCAAGGTTTTCTCACTAACCCTTCATCGAAGATTTGTAAGTTCGCTGACCTAGAGATTGATGATCTTCGATCATTATTTCTGGTCAGCGCAAATTTTCGATCGTTCGATTCCACCATCCAAAGCGACTGCATTTCCAAAACTTGGATTTGCTTTCCGGCACAACCCTTTCTAATCGGCTATTCTTATCCCTTTCATCGTTTACTCAAAGCTTCTTTACTTTAACTGGCATAAGCTACTTTCAAGCAATGCCTATGCTTCGGAGAGTGTTACACACCATCGACCGAATCATTGAAGAAGAGGGTATCGAATTTGGGTTATCAGAGTTGTCATATCTTTATACCTTAGTCACCCACGGCTCTAATCGTTTCGTCTTAAAGTCAAAGCCACATCAACCAACTCCCATCTCCAAAGCCACCCAGAATGGTGATTTTTTGATAAATCAGTTCTTCTTCGTAAAAAAGAATTCTATCCCCGGTGGGTCTGATTTGCCCAAAAGGTGGATCAAGAAGGGTAGGATCCCGGATCCTTAGATAAAGCGGAGAGAATAACATATCCTATATCTAACTATTTATTTCTTGATTTTCAGTTGATAATTTGCTTTGCTGGCCGAGCTTCCCGGAGTTGAAGAGAGAGTGAAGAAATTTTTTCCCTGGATCCAGAAATTAAAACCTTTCAAGCCAAGTTCACCGAAGCCTTCCAAGAGTCAATCTCAGAATCAATAAGCAACATCTCAAGTAAGAGTATTAACAGTATTATTTGATATTAATTGAAAATAAGAGAAAACTTATCTTTATGTTGTACTTTGTAGGTGCTCAGAAATCTGGTAAATATGCCTCTCAGTTCTCTCTAGAAGACATTAAATGTCTTATCGTGAAGAAGGAGACCCCAAAGACCACGCCGGTCCATGAACCACGTCCAGTAACAACTCGTGCCAAGTCCGAAGCTTCAAATAGAAAGAAAACTGTTGAGCCGGAAGATCCTTTCAAAACCGTAAAGTGCCTTGTCTGCTCTGTAAGGATCTTTTATTCTCCTTATTTCCTATTGTGAATCCCAAATCCTTCTGAACTTATTTTTTTATAATGTACAGGCCATGGATTCCGCCAAGAGCTACTATGACAAGATGGTCAAGGACTATGAAGAGACTCTGTCGGGAATGAGGTCTATGGCCGCTGCTAAGGACAAGACGATCTCCAAGTTGATTAGGGAAAAGAAATAGGCTGAGGAACACGCATCCTCAATTGAGGCTCAACTGTAAGAGGAGGTGACCCACGTTACCAACGAATCAAAAATCTGTGCCACCAAGTCTGTTCTTCAAGCCAGGATCAAGATGGCGACCGAAGCCAATGATCCTTCTTTCGACAAGGCAGCTTGGGATTTGGCGAAATGGAAACAAGCTTTGGCAGCATTGGGCGGTGGTGAAGATGAAGCTAGTGAAACACGGATACTGCGGCTGGTGGTCAAGAGACTGAGATGGCTGAAGCTGTGAAGGATACAGCGATTGAGGAAGAGGCTGCTAAAGTGAGCAATGAAGGATAGAGAAGACAAGGCCCGAGCCCACTTTTTTTTATTTGTTTGTGTTTTGATGGATATTTGATGGTTTGTATTAAAACAACAGTTAACTAGGGTAAAGGATATGTGATCCTTAAGACAATTATGAGGGGTAGCAAAGGTGGATGGATCCTCTTTTTCCGGGAATGAAGCCTTTGATGCCCATTTCCTTTATCTTTCCTGCACTTTAAAACTGTTAGTAACACCTGCTTAACCCTGGTGAATCGTCCATATTTTGTATAGTGAAATCCGGGTTAAGAGTTTTGGTAAGCCCATGTGACCTTTTAATAATAGTAACCTAAATCTTTTGACTATTTGCTTATCGTTTATTATTCTGAAAGCATGGTTGTTGCAGTTTAAGTCCATAAAGAGTTTTAAGAGATGTTTCTAAGAAAAGTTTTAAGGATAGAATATCCTTGTAAAAATTGATTAAGGATCCTCGATCCTAGAATTTAAAGATTTATAAAGATTTAATCTGAATAAATGTAAATTGATAAGTAAAGATCATACCATAACGTCTGATTAGACCAAAGTTACCACAAATATGAATGCTTCCACGACCCTTGTAGTTATACTTAGGATACCTGATGCATATTATCATATTAACTGGGATTAGACCCAAAAAACTAGGGGACAAGTCCAATTAAACTGGGTACAAGCCCAACAAACTGGGGACAAGCCCAAAAAAACTGGGTACAAGCCCAACAAACTAGGGAAAAGCCCATATAAACTGGGGACAAGCCCAACAAACTGGGGACAAGCCCAAATAAACTGGGGACAAGCCCAAATAAACTGAGAACAAGCCCATATATACGGATGTTAAACTGGGGACTCTCCCAAACCGTGATTTAGCCCAATCGTGAGTGACGTGAAAACACCAAAACCTTGTGTATGGTACATCTACCATTATTTCGTAGGATCCTTCATATAGCCGAAAGCAATGAAATTGTCAGCCACTAAGCGTTTACTGGTCCCACTGCCCCGAACTATACTTTGGATAGTGTGCACTACAGGCGAGAGTGTAGAAACTCTAATTTGTGAGAAAAGTGAAAACCATTAAACCTTAGAATGTGTGATCATCACGGATTACACCTTAATCGTGGGATTAGACCAGAGAGATATTGATGTACCTTAAATGTGGAGGAGAGGTGGCCAACCTCTTAATCATTGAATCTCTTATGGAAATTTGCATTGTCACTTAAAGCTTGGAAAAGATAAATGTAAATAATATAGTTTCCTTTAGTTAGTAATATAAATCTGTAATGAATAAATGATAAGATAAGATTTTACCAACTTTAGAATCCTTGATCCTGATTAAACGAAGTATTTCTTAAGATGGATAGCATTCCATGCTCTTGGTAGTCGGTCACCTTCCATGGTAAGTAAATGATATGCCCCCTTTCCTCCTTCTGATTTAATCAAGTAGGGCACTTCCCACTTAGGTTCTAGTTTTCCATCTGCGGGATTTGTTTTATTTTGGAAAGCCATCCTTAAGACCAAATCTCCTTATTGAAATCTTTAAATCCTTATGTTCTTGTTTTATGCCCTAGCTATCCTTTGTTGGTATGCTGCCATTTTGATCTTTGCTAGGTTTCTGAGCTCATCAACAGTATCTAGATCCTGGATAAGACTTTCATTGTTGGTCTGAGGATCACAGATGCTTGCTCTAGCGGTAGGAACCACCATCTCTGTAGGGATCACATCTTCCGCTCCAAACACTAATTAGAAGGGTGTTTAACCTGTTGCATTCTTGGGTATTATTCTATCAGCACAAAGAACATAAGGAAGTTCCTCAGCCCACTTGTCTTTCTTGGATCTAGCTTCTTCTTCAAGTTGTTGATGATAATCTTGTTGCTTGACTCGGCTTAACCATTGGCTTGAGGATGAACTGGTGTAGAAGTGATCATCTTGATGCTCCAACTGTCACAAAATTTAATGGTTCTTCTCCCAATAAACTGGGATCCATTATCAAAAATAATTTCAAATGGGGTATCAAATCTAGTTATAATATTTCTTTTAATGAAGGATATAACTTCCCTTTCTCGGACTTGCACGGATGCTTCTGCCTCAATCCATTTAGAGAAGTAGTCTGTCATAGCAAGCATGAAGACCTTTCCACCTAGTGCTTTTGGTAGCTTGCCAACAATATCCATTCCTCATTTCATGAAAGGCCTTGAAGAGGATATAGGATGGTGAAGAATGTTTCCATGCCTTTGCCAAGCATCACACTTCCTTGAGTATTCCATAGCATCCTTCTTCATTGTTGGCCAGAAGTATCCAGTCCTAAGTATCCTGGAGAATAGAGCTCTTCCCTCTATGTGGTTTCCGCAATCACCTTCGTGAAAGTCTTGAAGTACCTCTTGTATTCCAGGATCCTCGATGCATCTCACGTAGGGACCTGCAAGAGACTTTCAATGTACAGTATCTTGTAAAATAATGAACTGTCATACCTTTATTCTGAAAGCTTTAGGATTTTCCCCTGTAGGGATTTCTCCATCTTGGAGAAATTTCTTGATTGGAAGGATCCAGGATCCTAGTTTTAGAGAGGATGAAGGATCCTTAAGTTCTTCTGAACAATCCGTTGTTACCTCCATAGCTTCCTGTTCCCCAATTGTCGGAGAAAATATGTGAATGATAGGTATCTTTACATCATCCTGGATCTTCAAGGATGATGCTAAGTTTTCTAAAGCATCTGCCCCAACATTTTCATCTCTTGGTACCTACATGATACTGATACTCATTTGTTTGGCTAAAAGTAAACCTGCAATCAGTGCTTCGTATTCTGCCTCATTGTTGGTGGCTTGAAATTCACATGCAATGGACTGGGGTATTATGTCCCCCTGTGGTGATTTCAGTAATATGCCCAATCTAGTTCCTCTTACACTGGATGCTCCATCTGTGAAGAGGATTCAAGAATCCTTGGTTTCTTCTAGTTGTTGAACCTCTAGATCAGCTTCTTGTTGCATGTTACTACTGAAATCAGCCACAAAGTCAGCTAGAGCTAGTGACATAATGGTTGTTCTCGGCTCAAACTGGATATCATATGCGCTCAGCTTCACAACCCACTTAGCTATCTTTCCTGATAATTCTGTCTTTCTAAGCACATTCTAAACAAAATAGTTAGTCCTTAAAATAATAGTATGTGTTTCAAAATATTGTCTGAACTTGGTTGAGGCCATAATTAAAGCAAGAATTAATTTCTCAAAGTGAGAATACCTGACCTCTTCATCTAAGGGGCTCTTACTTACATAATATACCGGGTGTTGTTGACCTTCATGATCCTTGGCTAGAACAGCACTAACTGCATTACCTGAAATGGCTAAGTATAGATACAACGGCTCACCATCTATTGGCTTCATCAAGGCTGGTGCTGATGATAGGTAATCCTTAAGAGCCTTCAGTGCATCATCATGCCTTTGAGTCCATTCGAACTTCTTATTCTTTCTCAAGATACCATAGAAATCTTTGCACTTCTCTAAGGATCTGGAATTGAATCTATTTAGAGCAGCTATCCTTCTGATGAAGGCCCAAGTATTGACGAACAGGCCATGTTATATTTGGAGGCCCATGATCGTGTCTACAAAGGTGGCCCACGAAAACGGACATAACTTGGCCCACGAAGCTCCGTTTCAGGCCTATTACCAGTCAAATCGAAGCTTGAGACGAGGAGCCCATTGTGGCAAACAGCCCATGGAGGTTTGGCCCCTGTCCGAAGCTCAAAAACGCCTCCTAAATGAAGTTTTGGGCCTTTTTATCTTTTTTCAGTACTTTTTGTCTTTTTGTTTTAGGGTTTGTGTTTGGCCCATGGCCCATTTTAGGCCTATTTCGTATTTGGAAGTCTTTTTATATGCTTGTGATGTAATTCCAAAAGTTAGACTTGAATATTAATAAATTTCGTTTTTCTCTTCATTTTCCCTAGACCTTTGGGTGAGATTTGGGAGTTCTGAAGTTCATCACTGGTATTCACTGAATCAACATGATTCGATATTCGCTTTGTTTATACTGCTGCATGACCTTCCCTTCAGTCTTTGGACATTTTTGGCATTCACAGGAGACTTCAAATTGATGATGGCTTCAATATGCTCAGGGTTTGCTTCTATTACCTTCT
>NW_027503676.1:0-27386 GCF_021521415.1 Bidens hawaiensis
CAAATGTTATGAATTAGAATGAATAAGAATCCTTAAAGTGTAAGTTATATAAAAGAAATGTGATGTTTGGTGGCTAGCGATCGGAAATCAATAAGAGCCCATAATGGGCTGTTTTGGCCCATTACTCTAATTATACAAGCCCAAACATGAAAAGCCCACTTCAAATTTAGTTCGGGTTCGGTTTTTCGCAAGAAAATTAATTCGGGTGTGAGAAATAGCGCAAAAACGAGTGTTTTTCAGCTTATTTTTGTAAAATAAGAAAAACGTACTGACTCGTTGTAAAATTCCAAAATATTTTCACGGATTGCTTAGAACATGTCATATAAGTGTTTTATAAATCTTTTTCGGCTTAACGGATGCTACAATGCTTGTTTTGATATTAACGATTGCGTTTAAGCTTATAGCGTATCGATAAACGAAACTTTTTCGTTTAAAGAGTTTTAAACGTACTGGGGCCTAAATATCAATATGTTAGCCTCTATAACATATATATAACTCGTATATGACCCCTCAGTATGTATACGGGTCATAATTAGTATCGGTCGGTTACTCGTTTAAGCACTACGAATTAACCGATTTATCGTTTACTTGTTACGTAATGAATATAGTATACCTCGTTTTATCATGAATGTCACATTCTCCCCCCGTTAAGAAATTTCGTCCTCGAAATTTAATGTGTCATCGGTTTTCTAGGGAACAGGTGTGGGTATTTCTTACCAATAAAATTTTGTTGTGTCGTAACTGTTTGGTTTTCCCGTCTACAATTTCTATCGGTTCCTCTACGAAGTTGAGCTTTTCGTTGATCTGAACATCTTCCAGTGGTACTATTTTCGTTTCATCAGTCAAACACTTTTTCAGATTCGATACATGAAACACGTCGTGTATAGTGCTCAGTTCTAAGGGTAGTTTTAATCGGTAAGCTACGGGACCAATTTTTGCGACAATCTCAAAAGGTCCGATGTATCTCGGGGCTAGTTTACCAGTCTTTCCAAATCTTATAACACCTTTCCATGGCGATACTTTTAAGAATATCTTATCACCTATTTCAAAATATAACGGTTTTCTGCGAACAACGGCATAACTCTTTTGTTGGTCACGGGCAGCTTTCAAATTTTGTTTAACCTGGTGAATCTTATCAGTGGTTTCCTGAATTAAATCGGATCTTGAAATTTGAGTATCACCCACTTCTGTCCAACATAGTGGTGATCTACATTTTCGCCCGTATAGAGCTTCATAAGGTGCTGCTTGTATACTACTGTGATAACTGTTATTGTAAGAGAATTCAATGAGCGGGAGGTGTTGATCCCAATTCCCTTTGAAGTCGAGTACACAAGCACGAAGTAAATCTTCTAAGGTTTGGATGGTTCGTTCAGATTGACCATCGGTTTGGGGATGGTAAGCCGTACTTAGGTCGATTCGGGTTCCCAAGGCTTCTTGTACTGCTTGCCAGAAATGTGAAGTAAAGTGACTGTCTCGATCGGAAATAATCGAAAGAGGTACTCCGTGTCGAGATACTATTTCATCAATGTAAATTTGAGCAAGTTTTTCGGTGGGGTAGTTGTTACGGATGGGAATAAAGTGTGCGGATTTGGTTAATCGGTCCACAATTACCCAAATTGCGTTGTGTCCTCGAGAGGTTTTAGGAAGGTGTGTCACAAAGTCCATGGTAATTTGTTCCCATTTCCATTGTGGGATTTCGGGTTGTTGTAACATTCCCGAAGGTTTTTGATATTCCGCCTTTACCCTTGCACATGTTGCACATTTACTTACATACACGGCTATATCCTTTTTCATACAGGGCCACCAGTAAAATTCTTTAACATCCTTATACATCTTATCAGCACCTGGATGAATAGAATATTTGGATTTGTGTGCTTCATCAAGTATCAGCTATCGGAGTTTATGAAGTGTTGGAATCCAGACCCGGTTTTTGTAATAATATACTTCATCAATTTTCTTCTCAAAATTCCTCTCATTTCCATGTAGTTCTTCTTTTTCTAGCTGATCTGCCTTCAAGGCCTCATCTTGTGCAACGCGAACTTGTTCGGTTAGGCTACTTTGAACAATCATTCCGAGTGCTCGTACCCTTAATGGTTTGATTCTTTCTTTTCGGCTTAAAGCATCAGCTACTACGTTGGCCTTACCCGGATGGTATTTAATTTCACAATCATAATCATTTAACAGTTCTACCCATCTCCTTTGTCTCATGTTTAGCTCTTTCTGATCGAATATGTGTTGTAGGCTTTTGTGATCAGTATAGATGGTACATTTAGTGCCATACAAGTAATGTCTCCATATCTTCAATGCAAAGATAACTGCTCCCAATTCCAAATCATGGGTCGTATAATTCTTTTCATGTACTTTTAATTGTCGGGAAGCATATGCTATTACTTTCTTTCTTTGCATCAGTACGCATCCTAAACCTTTATGAGATGCGTCACAATATACCACCAATTCATCAGTTCCATCTGGAAGGCTTAATATTGGAGCCTCACATAACTTCTGTTTTAACGTTTGGAAGGCCATTTCTTGTTCTTCTCCCCATTCATATGCTCGATCTTTTTGAGTTAGGTGGGTTAGAGGTTGTGCAATACTTGAAAAGTTTTCAATGAATCTTCTATAATACCCAGCTAGTCCTAAGAATTGACGAATTTCTCTTGGTGACTTAGGCACTTGCCAATTCTTAATGGCCTCAATTTTACTTGGGTCCACTTGGACCTTGGTGGTTCACAATGTGTCCCAAAAACTGTACTTCTTGTAGCCAAAACTCACATTTGGACAACTTTGCGTATAACTTCTCTTGCCTTAATAATTTTAAGATTTTCCGCAAATGTTGTTCGTGTTCCTCCTTACTTCTTGAATATATCAAAATGTCATCGATAAACACTATCACGAACTTGTCAAGGTAAGGTTTGCAAATTCGGTTCATGAGGTCCATAAACACTGCGGGTGCATTTGTCAACCCAAACGGCATAACCAAAAATTCATAGTGACCATACCGAGTTCGGAAAGCTGTTTTTGGTACGTCTTCTTCCTGAATTCTTACTTGATGATAACCAGATCTAAGATCAATTTTTGAAAAATACTTCGCACCTTGAAGCTGATCAAACAAGTCATCAATTCGAGGTAAGGGGTATCTATTCTTTATAGTCACTTTATTCAATTCCCGATAATCAATACACATTCGAAAACTCCCATCTTTCTTCTTTACAAACAACACTGGTGCTCCCCACGGTGAGTAACTAGGGCGAATAAAACCCCTGTCCAGTAATTCTTGTAACTGGTTGGATAGTTCTTGCATTTCAGAAGGTGCAAGTCGATAAGGTGCCTTAGCAATGGGTGCTGCTCCTGGTATCAAGTCAATACGGAATTCTACTTGTCGGGTCGGTGGTAAACCAGGTAACTCATCGGGGAATACATCTGAATACTCGTGTACCACTGGGATGTCTTCCATTCGTTTTTCCTCGGGTTCCTTAACTGTTACGCTCGCCAATTATAAAGTACAACCTTGGCGTAAATATCTCAATGTCTTAAGTTGAGATATGAGAGGCAGTACCGTACCAGATTTCTCACCTTGAACAATCATAGCTTCATCATTCGAAAGAGGTATTCTAACGGTCTTATCCTTACAGACAATTTCAGCTTTATGCTTAGATAGCCAGTCCATACCGACTATAACATCGAAACTTCCCAATTCCACTGGAAGTAAATCAATAAGGAATGGGTGGTCGTTTATGATAAGGGAACAGTCTCGGACTATTCGGTTAACAAGTATAGGCTTACCGTTAGCGAGTTCTATAGTATATGGTTTTGTTAGTTCACTAACCGGCATATTTTCTAAAGGTAAGAAATTAACAGATACGAAACTTCTATCGGCGCCCGTATCAAACAAAACTGAAGCATACTGACCCGAAACTAAGAATGTACCTGTCACCACATTCGGATCATGACGCGCTTCACCCGGTCCTAATACAAACGCGCGTCCCCTAGCTGCATTGGAGGTTGATGCTTGTGCTTGGTTCTGCCTTCTCACTGCACCCGGGTTCAAATTGGGGCAGTATCTCCGAAAGTGTTCCGTACTGCCACATTCATAGCAGGCACGGAGGTTCGTGGTAGGTGGGGTTTGTTGGTTGAGTTGTGGGCGGGTTGGTTGAGGTCGAGGGAGTTGAGTTGATTGCGATGGACGGTTAACAGTGTTGGTGGGGGTTCTACAGTTGGGGGCATAGTGTCCCGTTCTTCCACACTTTTGACAAATGATCGGTTTGCAATCACCCACATGATGAAAGTTACATCTTTTGCACTTCGGTAACGTCCCTTTATAGGTCTCTTGTTTTACCTTAGAACTGGTCATGGCATAACTTCGGGTATTCGGACGAGTCCGCTTGTTTTGAGGGTTTCCTTGCATTCTTGTCCCATAATCAGTTCGTTTTAAACTTGTTGTTTCACCTGGCATCCTTATCACTCCACTTCTTATCAGATCAAAAGTAACGACACCCGTTTGAGATACAGCACTTTCTAATGTCGGGTGGGCAACTGAATTCACTATACTTCTCACAGCAGGGGTCAGTCCCCAGATATAACGTTCAATTCGCTTCGCTTCCGGTGTAACTAACCATGGAACTAAGCGGGACAGTTCGTTAAAATGATTTGTGTATCCCACATGGTCTGCTCCTTTCATTTCCAAATTCCATAACTCGTGTTCCAACCTCTGAATCTCACTTTTAGGACAAAAATGCTCTAACATGAGGGTTTTTAATTCAGTCCATGACATACGATTAATAGCATCTTGTCCCCTTATTTGGACTACCGTGTTCCACCACATCAGTGCTTGGTCTAGAAACATACTGGTAGCAAATTTGACTACGCGGTTCGGTGGACACTCATTGATATTAATTACTGATTCGGTCTTTTCTATCCATTTAACCAGCCCGCTAGGTCCTTCAATACCCTTAAAATCAATCGGGTTACATGATGTAAATTGTTTGTATGAGTACTCCTGACGCGGGGGTTCTCGGTTATTATTATTGTTATTATCGGTATTGGTCCGAGTATTATCATTATTAGTTGTGTTAACAACCGGTACAGGGTTCGGGATATTATCAGGGTGCACAACAGGTTCTGGGTTCCCAGTGACATTCATAGTTGGGAGAGTGTTATTATTATTTATGACATTATCAGTATTCACCGGGGTAGTAACACCCGGGGCTACATTAGTGTCCGGCGGAAGTGTATTAACAGTGGCCGTGGTGGTGCTCGTAGGTTGATTAACAGTATTATTAGCACGTATGCCTGCAGTGACTTGTGCTACAATTGTTGGTATCGCTGCTTGTAGTTGACGAGCAATCATTGCGGCCACTTCCGCCTCAGACAAAGGGTTTGTTTTCTTCGGGGCCATTCTATAGAATAATCAATTATAAAATAATCAATATCGTTTCACTATGACCAGCACAACTTTACGATATTACACTTTCACAACACATAACTATGCCAAAGAAAACACGTTTGTATTAATTATAATCATTACTGTACATATGCATCCAAAATTAGCGCATAGGCTTAACCTGGTATAGGCCAGCGCTTGTATATGCGTATCAAAATTCGTCACTAAGTGACATGTAGACTTAACCCGATAAGGGCCAGTGCTTGAAATAGTACTAAACCACAAACAACTCCCAAGTCAGCCCAACACGCTGTAACAAAATGCTGCTTGGGATATCAAAAGACTATATACATAAGACTAGACTATTATGTCCTATCCATTCTTTGCAACATGGAGCCACAACCAAACAACAGCAGCCACTAGGGCCGCATTAACTGCTAAGCATACCCCCAGTAGTATCATCGCTCGATCCTGACGCCCGTGGCTGTGAGCACTGGATCTTTGCACAATTCTGATTTCTTGCTGCATGTACCGCATGTGATCTTGCATATCATGTCTATGCAGGTTTAGGTTATTTATAGAATGTGATTGGTCTAAAAGCTGATCAGTCGCTAAACCAAACCATGCTGAATCAGAATGACGAGGTGGCTCGGGTATCGGGGCGGGTAAACCCCAAGTAGGAATAGGTATCTCAGTGACCTGGACACGTGATGTTTCTCCCCTATGGTATGTAGATCGAGGTGGGAAAGAGGTGTGCTCAGGTGGACGCACTGAAATGCGAGCGGTCTGACGGTTTCTCATAGTGGGTGAGGGTACTGGTGTATGCTGTACAGGTGGAGTAGGGGATCTGGGTGCTCTAACAGGTGAATGATAAGCACTAGTAGCTCCCTGTCCTGCAACATTCCTAGGGGATTCCCTAGGGGGATAGGTGTCACAACGATAACCCGATAAGTCGGGTTGATCCGCGGGTACCTCACGTGGAATTACCGCATCTGCACCTTCTCCTATTTCCTCTGGTTCCTCCTCAGTTTCCTCTTCCGGATCCTCCTCTTCCTCCTCAGGCCCTGTTGGTAGGGTATTAGGTAAACGATCAGTAGATCTTGACATATTCCTGCACAATTGTTAGTGAGAAGAATAGCATCCTTCTATATTAATCATAGTAAGATACGTGTAAGTATTTATACACATAAGCACAAATAATCGTTTATATACACAAATATTTATCTATTATTATATTTTATACACATATGTTGCTGTTTTTACCTATTCGATTGTTTATCGACTTCTTCTCGAATTTCCTCGTACAAACAAGTCTGTTATTACGTTCCGGACCATAATAACCCACTTGTCCATTCGCGTTCATCACGAGAATCATTCGTGTATCTTATTTAATATTATTTTATTCCCAGAGTTAATCGAGCCTACGGTTATCTTAGGGTATCCTAAGGGACATCCTAATTCTTTATAACCAATGGCTCTGATACCAACTTCTGTCACACCCCGACTAGGTAGTTGCGGAAGCGTAATACGGGAATGTAACAGATAACACTGGTATCAACAACAATGTTTATAAAGAAATTCATAAACTAATTTACATCATATTACATAGGTTGGTACTAAGTTTACAAACTAGATGAGAATCACATAACCGGTTTACGAGCTTTTATTTAATATTATGTATCTGCGTCTATTCACAGCTATTCAACTCTTCTCTTAACACCAAGCACGTAAGCAAATCATTCCACTTTTGCTTTACCTGAAAAGCATGTTAAAACGAGTCAACTACGTCTAGTTGGTGAGTTTCAAGTTTCACGAGTTTCAATGAAATCAGTACACGAGTTCGTAAAGTTTACAGTGTGTATGTATATATGTCTGTGTATGATGTATTATACTAAGCCACAAGTGAAACCGAAACGAGCTAAAACACATGGCCTCCACTGCCCATGCACTCCCGTTGGCATTTAACAGCCACTTTGCCCCAAGTATGTACTATGTCTAACATCACATAGCAGTATGTAAAAATATAATGACAATGTGCAACTGGGTTTACATATGTTCCGGCATACCCCTCCGGCTCTGTCAGTTGGGTTTGTCAAACCGATAGTACTATCCACACGTCACCGGCACGAAGTTAATCACCTGTGTTTGTGGGGACTTGTCAAGTGTTAGTACTTAGATAATCCACATCATCACACGTTTTCAAGTATATCAGTTTATGTAAACATGCTTTTCACCCCAAAAGTTCGTAAAACAGTTTAGAAAGTGGGGGTCGTGAAACTCACCTTATCGTAGTTCGCACAGAAATCACGTATCAATAAGTCAGATGCCTCGTTTATAGCCTGATTCCTATAAACGGTATCGTATCGTTATTACTAGTACAATTTTCAAGCTAAGTCGGGCTGTATAGATAATCTGGGTATAGCTGTTAGGCCCAGAACATGACCATAGTCTTAGATTGTGAAGTTGTATACTATGAAATGCTTAAAACTAGATTTGGCTCAGTTTCACCGTTTCCCCAGCCTAGCTCAGTTGATCGTTTATACGTTTCGGGATTAGGTAAGATCACATAAAACTTAAGTAAATATATTGATTAATAAAATAATTTGATTTATGAAAGAATCTTAAAGTTTCGGTGTCTGGTTTGATCGCAGGGTTTGTTTCCGTTTTCACACGGGTTTGATTATACAAAACGCGCATAATTCACCCGAATTTTCCGGAATTCTCGTAAAAAGTTCGTTTTTATCAATTTCATTCAAAAATATGATATTTGACCACTTTTGACATTTTGACATACCAGTCAGTCCGTTAAACACAAAACTGCCGTTTCGTTAAAACAATTATAATTTAAATCTTTGATTAATCATAACTAAATATGTAGTTATATATAAATTATGTAAATTTTTGTAAAAATACATTAAGACATGGAGAATTTTATAAAAATATTTTCAGAAATTTTATGATTATTTATTTATTTATAAAAATTCATTTAATAGGTTATAATCGTGTAATAAATGGCCCGTTTATATCAAACGACCTCCGAAAAATCCGATAATTTTTACCAATGGCCTCAATGTTATTACATAGCCCCTGAAAAATTTCCAGAACCTAACTCTTTTGACAAAATGCCTTTTTGTGCGTTTTTCGGCTGTTAAAATTCGGTTAAGCCATGATTGCACAGACCGTACTTAGACATTTCCAATGATTCCCAAACTTTACCAGTGATCTTACCATCACATATTAAACTCCAAAACCAAGTTTCATAATTTTTCAATATGTTTAGCTATATTTCCCAAATAAACGCTCATAAACGGAAATAAATTCACCAAATATTCTCCGTTTATCGAACAATTACCAAATTTTAACAGGGACTCAGTTATATGATCCCTAATGTCCCTGCAAGTTTTCACAAGCTAACAACAAGAACGTCACAACCTAATACTAAACAGCCCCTAAACGAGTGTTACGGGTTTACCTTGTCGGTTTTCGATGAATTTTGCTAGCTTAAACGACTTTCCGGGTCTCGGGTTGCAAACTCAGTATATCTACATGTCATATAACATCAAACCAAGCATAAATCATCCATGTAACAGCCTTGATAATTAGGGTTTCGGTTTTGGGTTCAAACCGAACTTTCTAACCGTAAAAACGTTGTATTCATGTTCTAATCCGCGTTTTTGACCAAAAAAGTATATGTTCCTAGTTTGTAAACATGTTTAACATCAAAACATGGTTTTACTTGATTTTTAGGGTTTTTGGATGGTTAAACATGTTTAAAACTAACTAAAACATGTTTATAAGTTAATTATACTTAATGAAATCAAGTTAAAAATGATGAAATAATCAAGATACCTAGAGTTTTGAAGGAGGGTTGATAGAGCAGAAGTTACAGCTGCTTGGACTTCAAATGTTATGAATTAGAATGAATAAGAATCCTTAAAGTGTAAGTTATATAAAAGAAATGTGATGTTTGGTGGCTAGCGATCGGAAATCAATAAGAGCCCATAATGGGCTGTTTTGGCCCATTACTCTAATTATACAAGCCCAAACATGAAAAGCCCACTTCAAATTTAGTTCGGGTTTGGTTTTTCGCAAGAAAATTATTTCGGGTGTGAGAAATAGCGCAAAAACGAGTGTTTTTCAGCTTATTTTTGTAAAATAAGAAAAACGTACTGACTCGTTGTAAAATTCCAAAATATTTTCACGGATTGCTTAGAACATGTCATATAAGTGTTTTATAAATCTTTTTCGGCTTAACGGATGCTACAATGCTTGTTTTGATATTAACGATTGCGTTTAAGCTTATAGCGTATCGATAAACGAAACCTTTTTCGTTTAAAGAGTTTTAAACGTACTGGGGACTAAATATCAATATGTTAGCCTCTATAACATATATATAACTCGTATATGACCCCTCAGTATGTATACGGGTCATAATTAGTATCGGTCGGTTACTCGTTTAAGCACTACGAATTAACCGATTTATCGTTTACTTGTTACGTAATGAATATAGTATACCTCGTTTTATCATGAATGTCACAGAGTTTCACGTAAAATCAAGTAGTTTTAGTTTGTATCACATCTACTTTTACGCACCATAAAAAGTTACCATGACATACAATGACTGTCCTAAAGCCTTTTAAGCCTAATAACTTCACTAGTTAAGCACACAGAATCAGTATATCTATCATTTTCCAAGGTTGGATCAATTTTCTGTTAAACATAGCTAACGAACTTCTTACGAAGTAGTAGACTTGAAAAATAATTTCATTTCCCTTAAAAAAAATTTTAACATTAATCGCCCCGACCAAAACAAAGTCTTCAGGTAAACGGCTATCCCGAAGATCCAATGGATCAGCTGGACCGACCACATACTAGTATGTGTCCTTCTAACTAATTAATATGATCGACTAATTTTAAGCGAAAGAATGAAAACTCATCATAAACCGCCCCGGTCACTTTCAGTCATCTGGTTAATGGCTATCCTCATATTCTACAAGTAGAATTGAGGACCAAACATATCCTAAGACATGTCCTTCAAACTGTGGTAACCGACATATTTTTAAGCGATAGTGACGTTTTTTTTTTATTTATTTATTTTTTAATATAACTTGAAAAGCATGGTTACTCGGGATTGATCATCCCATTCAACTCAATAAGGTTTTGAAATCTCGTTTTGTCAAACGCTTTAGTATATAAATCAGCGAAATTATCAAGCGTATCCACCTTTTCAAGCACAATCAGTTTCTTCTCAGCACAATCCCGTATAAAATGATGACGTGTGTCAATATGTTTAGTTTTACTATGCTTCACGGGATTGTTAGTTACTGAGATAGCAGCTGTGTTATCAATGCAAATAGGTGTAAGTAAGAAATTCAGACCATAGTCGCGCAACTGTTGTTGAATCCAAAGAACCTGGGAGCAGCAGTTGGATGCTGCCATGTATTCTGCTTCACAGGTTGAAATTGCGACTGAAGTCTGCTTCTTGCATTGCCACGACACCAATCTGCCACCAAGAAACTGACATCCTCCAGTTGTTGACTTCTGACTCTGATTGCACCCTCCATAATCAGAATCTGTGTAAGCGACTAGCTCCAAGTCTCCTCCTCTCGGGTACCACAACCCCAGCTTCGGTTTGCCCTTGAGATACCGCAAGATCCTCTTCACACCCTTCATGTGAGATTCCTTTGGGTTTGCCTGAAAACGAGCACAAAGACAAACAACAAACATTATATCAGGCCTAGAAGCAGTTAAGTACATTAAAGAACCTATAATAGCCCGATACTGAGTTGGGTCCACATCTGCATCACCGTCTGACTCAGCACCCAATTTGTAATTGACGCAGATTGGAGTGTCGAATGGAGTGCTGTCCTCCATCTTGAAGCGTTTGAGCACATCATAGACATACTTGGTCTGATGAATGAACATCCCATCCTTCTTCTGATCAACCTGCAATCCTAAAAAGAAAGTTAGTTCACCCATAGCACTCATTTCAAACCTTTTCTTCATGACGGCCTCAAACTCCTGACACATGGAGACTTTAGATGCAGCAAAGATAATGTCATCCACGTAGACTTGCACCAGCAGGAAGTCGCTTCCTTCTCTCTTAACGAACAACGTGCTATCAATTTTCCCTTTTTCAAACCTATTTTCAAGCAAGTAATCTGATAAAGTTGAATACCAGGCACGAGGTGCCTGATGTAGTCCATACAATGCCTTGCTTAACTTGTACACGTGATCAGGAAAGTCTGGGTCAGGAAAACCCGGAGGTTGCTCAACATACACTACCTCATCAACTTTCCCATTCAGAAACGCACTCTTCACATCCAACTGAAATACCTTCATCTTCTTATAAGCAGCGAACGCCAAAAACAATCTAATGGCTTCCAACCTTGCGACAGGAGCGAACACTTCATTATAATCAATCCCCTCTTGTTGATTAAAACCGTTAACGACTAGCCTCGCCTTGTTTCTTAAGATAATCCCTTTCTCATCTCTCTTGCACTTAAACACCCATTTTGTGCCTATCGCATGCACATGCTTCGGTTTTTCAACCAAAGTCCAAACTTCCATTTTCTTGAATTGAGCCAACTCTTCTTGCATAGCTTCGACCCACGAGCTGTCCTTGAGAGCCATTTGATAATTCTTCGGTTCAAACTGGCTGATAAAGCAGGTGTACAAGCATTCGTTGATTATCCCTGTCTCCTTGATGCTTGTGTAAACACAGGTGTGCTCATTCAAGCTACGTCTTGTTTGTACACCGGAGGACACATCACCAATCACATTCTCCAAAGGGTGATCTTTATGAATCCTCGTGGTCGGAACAGAAACGACATGCAAATTGTCTTCCAATTTATAAGAGAGCTCGTCAATGGTTGTTTCATGCTGAGAGTGAAATGGATTGAAAAATTCTTCTTCAGTCGAGGTAGCAGGGGTATCGACAGCATTTGATGAGGAAGGTTGACATTTATCGATCAGCTGTCTTTGTAATAGGTTTTCTTCCTCATCAAGGATCATCTTCGTAGCAACTCTCTCTTCTTCTTCAGCAATATCCAAATACGGTATGTTAAAAGACTTAAAAAGTTTAACATAGTCGAAAAACTCAGCAGGTCCGTTGCTTGGTTTTGGCGGTTGGTAACTTGTGATATCGGTGTTACACACCACCTCAACCTTGCTGGTCGATGTATTGAAAACACGTCTGTTGGGAGTCCCAACAACATAACCGACTAAGATTCCTTCATCGGCTACTTCACCAAATTTAGAATTTGTCTTCAAAATCGAACAAGGGGACCCGAATGGTTCAAGACCACTCAAGTTGGGCTTTCTCCCATGCATAAGCTCATAACACGTTTTACCAAGTCTTTTAACAGTTAAGACTCTATTCAGAACATAATAGGCTGTAGCAACAGCTTCAGCCCAAAACACCACAGGAAGCTTTGAATCGGCCAGCATTGTTCTGGCTCCTTCAATTAATGTTCTGTTCTTCCTTTCAGCCACTCCATTCTGTTGCGGTGTATACGGAGCGCTGTATTGGTGTTCAATCCCTCTCTGAAGGCAGAAGATCTCCATCTCAAAATTCTTGAACTCCGTTCCATTGTCACTCCTGATGAACTTAACCCTTTTATCCATAACGTTCTCAACTTTGGTAATCAAATTCTTCACCATCTGAGCCGTTTCATCTTTTGATTTCAGGAAATACACCCACGAATATCGTGAGTAGTCATCAGTGATCACCAAGCAATAAGAAGTTCCTCCTAGACTTTTTGCATTCACGGGACCGAAGAGATCCATGTGAAGCAACTCCAGAGTACTGGCAATTGAATTGACTTTCTTGGTGAGATGGGATTTCTTGTGCTGCTTTCCCTTCTTGCACGCTATACATTTATCTTCAAAATTGAAATTCTTCAAGGGAACGCCCAGCACAAGTCCATTCCTGACAATGTGGTTCATCTTCCGAAGATGAATGTGCCCCATTCTCCTATGCCACAATTCGGACTCTGATTCACTCGCTTTTGTCATAAGGCATGATTCTGCCGTGGCCATTTCAGTTGATCTCATATCCATAATATATGTATTTCTTTCACGTGGAGCCTTCATCACAATCCACTCCTCTGGTATCTGAAAACCAGGTTTCAACACAATCGCCTCATTCTTTGTAAAATGAACGGTGTACTCCTTATCACAGATCTGCGACACACTCAGCAGATTGTGCTTCAATTCTTCTACAAAGTTAACCTTCTCCAAGGTCATCTTTCCGTTTGACACCGTTCCCATTCCCAGTAATCTTGCCACCACTTTCACCGGCAAAGCTCACTCTCCCTCCTTGAACAGGTTTCAAATCGTGTAACAAGTATTTGTTACCCGTCATGTGCCGGGAACAGCCGCTATCTACAACCCAAAGATTGTTGGCAGCCCTGTTCAACTGTTCCTGCACAATAAAGCAAAAGATTAGAATTTAGGGACCCAAGACCAATTGGTCTTGGATCTATACATCCCAAACTTTGGCTTTCCAAAGTTAGTATCTCGAAAATTCCTGTAAGTCCTATTAGGAAACCTCCTTGAAGATTGATTGTGAGGCCTACCAAACCTTTCTGAATTGAAAGAATTATAACTTGTGGTTTGGTTATTAGCAGTGTAAAACTGAGATTTGTTTCTATGAAAACCTGAATTAGTCACATTTTTGAATTTTAAGTGGTTTTCATTTTTAGCAGCATGATAATTACTATTTGGTTTATTCTCAGCTTTAGTAGGCCTTACACCTCTTAATCGCTGCTTCAGAGGGCAATTTGCAACAAGATGTCCTAATTGATTACATCTAAAACAACACCTATGCTCAACTTTTTTATCAACCGGTGTTTTAGATGTCGAGGCTTTATTACCGCCCGTTCGTCTCACATATGGTGGGACGTACGGGTTTAGTGGAGTACTCTTTTTATTCGTCTTATCTTTTTCTCCACCATTGGGTAATACCACCTCCTCTTTTGCCTTACTAGACTCGGATGACTTATCCGAATCCGATGAGACTGGACTTGGATCAGAAATTTTGACACTTGAAACAGGCGAACTTGTTTCGCCTCCACTAACATTTGGTTCTTTACAAGTTACTTTAACTGGTACTGTCTGAGCAACCTCAAAATCAACAGATTTCTGAACACTAGGGTTAAAAGTGTAATTGTGATTATAAGGTGGTGGAACCTCATGATAACCGATTCCTCCTCTCTTAGCAGAGGAACCTTGATCACTAACAAGGTGATCAAGAATAGCAGAAGAATTTCTGAACTGCTCTAGTTTTCTATTCAGTTCCACCACTTTTACCTGGTGATCAGCAATCTGTTTTTCTCTATCAGCAATTAGTTTGGTTTTTTCTTCCAAAACTTCGTAACTTAAATCAATCACTTCAATTTTTTCAGCAAGTTTTGTTTTTAAACTTTTAACATCTTTCTCACAAGCTTTTATTTTGACTTTATAGCTATATTCTCTTGCTTTCGTAAAATGATGATCTTCTTTTAAGGTTTTAAATTCAGCATCCAACCTAATATACTGATCGGTTATAGTTGCTAATTGCTCAGACAAGTTTTCACATTTAGAGCATGTAAGTTTAGAACATACCTCGGAGAGCTGGTCATTAACGTCTGCCATAAGAGCTTTTTCCTCTCCGGTAACCTTCTCACTTTCTTCAGTTTCAACCTTTGCCAAATTTGCCTGCTCAAAAGTTTCTTTAGAAAGCAGGTTCCAGTTGTATTCACCATCTTCTCTGGACATCATCGCACTATAATCTTTAGAACCTCCACTTTGCTGTGTAGACCTGCCCTGACTTCGTTCTACACGCTCATTCCTGCATTCCTTTGCAAAGTGACCGTTTTGTTGACAATTGTAGCATCTCACCTTTGCCTTGTCAAACCCCGGCTTTCCACCGACAAACTTCCTTCCCGTCTTTCTCATAAACCTTTTTACTCTTCTCACGATCATGGCCATTTGCCATTGTAAATCCATTTCTTCCATATCGTCAGCATCAATCTGATCGTAATCTTCATCCAACATAGGTGGATCAACAACCTTCCCTTGAATGTAGTTCTTATAGGAAGCAATAAAAGAAGCATAGAGACCAAACTGCTCTTCAGCAGACTTGACACTCATAGGCATCTTGGAGTAGTTGTTGCTGGGAGTACTTGGAGAGCAACTACTCTTGCTTACCTGGGGTTGAGAACCACTCGATCCACCTGCTACATAGCAAACATCACCATTTGTGTTGACTGACACGTGACCCTCATGTGATGAGTTTGCGCCCGACTCTCCCTTCGAGTAGTAGGCAGCAGATTCAGTCTTCGATCCTGAGCTAGTGTTGACTTTAGCTCCATACATACCTGGATCTTGAACCTGATCCATAGGTGTTTCTTTTCTGACCATGTTAAGCTCAAAGGTTCTGAGCTTGTTGACTGCCGTTTCTAGATCATAAGTGGGAAAGTCTTTGTCTTCCCTCATCAGCACAGTGTACGTCTCCCATTTTGGTGGGAGAGCATCTAGAAGCTTCTCAACTATTTCTTCTTCTCGGTAGGAAATTGAATAGTTGCTCAATTCAGTCATCAGATGGTAATATCGAGTGATAATATCATCTAAGGATTCATTCTTCAAATACTTGAATACTGAGAACTGGGTTTTGAGCAATTTTATCTTTGAAGCACGGATTCCTACATTCCCTTCAAATCTGTTCTCAAGAGCTTCCCAAAGCTCTCTTGCTGACGTATACTTTCTGAACGTATGAAGGATCTCTTGAGGAAGAGCCATAGTAATAGCAGCATGAGCCTTGCTCTCGGCCTCATACATCTTTTTCTCTTCTTCTTCCATTTTACTATACTTTTTAATTTGATCACGACCTTCATACTCCATAACTGGTGGAATATAACCATCCTGGATGCATACCCACATCTTCGCATCCTGGTATTTCACGTATTGTATGAACCGATCCTTCCATGCAACGAAATCGGTTCCCTTCAGCAATCTTGGGGCCTTGGTAGCTGACCCTGCTTCAACTTCCATCTTCACTAACTCAGAGATGTTGATCGACGACATTTTTCCCGAAAAGTAAGAAACCTGAAAAATTAATTTTTTTTTTTTTATATTAAAGTACTGTAGGCGAAGTTACGGATAACTTCGCTTGAAGTAGGCGAAGTTGTAGAGAACTTCGCTGAAGAACTTCGCTGATAACACTGCTGATTAACTTCGCTGATTCTTAACTTCGCTTGAGGTAAGTGAACTTAAGAGGTAGGCGAAGTTGTAGAGAACTTCGCTTGAGTGAGGCGAACTTGAGAAGGTAGGCGAAGTTGTGGATAACTTCGCTTAACCTTATATCTTCGCCGAAACCGTACGCACAGTGACGGAAACTTCGCCTGATGAACACCGAAGATTTGCAGATCTGTAAATCGGATTTTAACGAGGTTTTTGACGGTGTAAAGGCTTGAACACGATGGTAGGAGGTAAGAATGATCAAAAACACAGAAAACACGTCTCGCGAATAGTCGAAACGGGACGATTTCTTCACCCGCGTGAATATCCCGAACCACACAATCGAGCAAATGCTCTGATACCAATTGTAGGTTCCCTGGACGGATCACACGAGATATCTCGGTCTACTCAGGTGCGGAATCCCTACGTAGATCGTTACGAGCGTAGAAAGCAAATCAAACAAACACACACGAATAAACCGAAACACGTTATATATTAATAACTGAACTCACGTGAAATGAATCACTGATACAGACTCTCGTCCTCACGTTACAATGAACTCAAACCAGCTTAGATCAACTCGATCAACTTAAACGACTAACTCAAACCAAGCCGTAAGCTGGTATATAAATACACGACAACTTCGCCTGATATGTTCAGGCGAAGTTGTCCATAACTTCGCTTGTTCAACATGTTCGCCTAGGCGAACTTGTTAACAACTTCGCTTAAACAAAAACATAAATAACATTACAGACTCGATTACAGTCACTAGACTATGAACTACTGACATTTATGCACCAACAAAGTCGTCCCATCAAGGCAGATTTCTTTGAATCTTTGTGCTCTACGAACAACACTCACCATACACCAACAAATATCTAGCATCTCAGTTACCTCAGGTTCAATCTGATCATAATCCTCTTTTGTTATATTGTAATTACCAATACATCCAACAATCAAATATTCATATGACTCTAGAACTGATCCCTAAAAAGTCATATGTTCTTGAATATTTTCGACAGTCAGTCCAATGTTTCTTGATATTAACAGCTATGTTGCATTGAAAAGCATCAGATGATAGACTCGTGGGCTTTGGAGATTGATCAAGAGCAGAGTTGGTTCAGATTAAGTGCTTGTGTAATGTGGTATGTTAGATAATTGACTTGATTGAGAACTACCACCGAAACTACTATTTCTGAGAAAAGCAGTTTGAATCTTCAAGCTAGGAGCTACCACAGATTGTGATGAATTGAAGTATAACCCAATATCTTGAGTTACAGTATTACTCTTCAACTTTTGCTTCTTGCGAACTTCAAGCTCTTGTGTTTCCAACTTTTCAATGAATCGAGCTAGAGTCAATCTTACATAGTTAATCGGGTTTGATTGTAGAATCACAATGAAAGTCTCCCATTCATCAGATGGAGAATCAGCAAGTTTGTCAATGTACTCATACTCTTTCTTATCAATGCCCAAACGCTTGATTTCACTCACCAAGTGACAGTACCTCTCAATCAATTTTTCCATTGATTCACCTTTAACCATAGTAAATATATCAAATTCCTTCCTTAAAAGAGCAATCTTGGACTTTCTCATATCTGGAAAATCTCAGACTTAATGGCTTGTTGAAAAAGATTCATCATCTTCTTTTCCTTAAGAAATATTTGCTTCTCACCTTCAAGTATTTCATGGAATAATGTACTCCACCTCAACCGCTTCCCATGCCTCATAATTCAAAGCTTGAACATAGGTCAGTCCAACTTGGATAGTCTTCCATTCTTAGAAACCTCAGTGGCTTGTTAGGAGTTCCTATTTCATTCTCTAAATTGATATTCTTAAGTATTGGTGATAGTTGTGTCACAAAAGAATTCAAATCTTCCATCGTTGAGCGAAAATCAAGAAAACAGCAAACTCAGCGTACATGGTTAAGAATCGGCGTATAAGTAGAAGCGTATAACAAATGTCAACGTGTAAATACTTATACGGAGAACAACATTCAACGTATAACACCAAATTATATAGCAACAACTTGAACAGCGTGTGTTACTTATATGGGCAAAACAACATATACGGATGACTAGCTATGCGCCAAGGAGACTTATACGCTGAATAAACAACTTATACTGTGAACAACAAGACTTATACGTTGCATTTCCTGTAACATGATCTTGATCTTAAACTTTGATTATTCATATTGATTTGCAAAATTAACTCATGCAAAAATGATCAATATGTATAGATGAACGTAATCACCAAAGGAATTTGATTTTTTTACCCTAAAATGAGTGAGTTATTGAAGAAATAGTGATCGGGTATGACTTTAACTTTGTAATCTTCAATACTTCAAGTAAATGTGTTCAAATCAGTAGAAAACATGAGCCAAATGCTCTGATACCACTTGAAAGACCTGATAAACGGATCATAATCATTATCATTTACACGTAGAACGATACGATACGAATTGATAACTTTGTGTTTACTATACTATATCATTTGGCAGACACATATA
This sequence comes from Bidens hawaiensis, assembly GCF_021521415.1. NCBI lineage: Eukaryota > Viridiplantae > Streptophyta > Magnoliopsida > Asterales > Asteraceae > Bidens > Bidens hawaiensis. The sequence goes on from NW_027503676.1 coordinate 19,107, forward strand.
ATAAATGAATTGATCATATATTCACTCAAAATCATCGTTATATACTTATAACGTTGAGAGTACAATCGGATGAGAAATCTTAAAAAAAACTATTACAAATTATGACATGTTAAGCCTTTATATACAAACCCCTATGGTAGCGAATAAGTATCCTGACGTATAAGTCTTATACGCCGGTCTAACTTATACGGACCTTAACATACTTTCTAATATTGATAATATAGCCCCTATAACATACAATATAATATATTTAGCCCATATGACCTAGCATTAGACAATAATGCTCTAACAAATTGCAACTTTTGCCAATGCATTTCTTGCACCAAACCAAAAACCAACTCTCACCTCTGAGATATAACAATGCCTACTGAGATGAGCAATGAAATTCTTGTTTCTCGCCAACTGAGAAACGAAACCCGACATCCTTCCAAAACCGAGCTACTACTCAAACTCCAAAAGCTCGTTAAGGAACTCACCGAAATGAATCCTCGCAGAGATGCTTTTCATTCAACTCACCGAGTCGGTAAAAAGTATGAAGATGGAATACGGAACATTAAAGGACAACTACAGTTTCAAGTCCTCTGTTTCACCTACTTTCTTCCACCTAGGTCGTTCGATGGAGAAGACCCATTCAGTGTAATCTAGAGTCGTTTGTTTTAAATGTGTAATCAAGTGCACTAGGCATAAGTTTAGGACTTTCGGGCTTGACCTGACTTAATTTTATGTTCTAGGATATTCAGGCTTATCCTGATTATATGTTTAGGACCCTTTTTGTTAATAAAAAGTAATATTAGGACATAAAATGTGTTTAATTAAATCAAAAACATCATTTTGAAAAATTCATGCTCTCGCGTATTGCTGAAAATCAAAGAAATAAAATCCAGGGGCAAAAGCACAGACCATGCATCCTGTTACACATGGTCGTGGTCACCATAGAACCTTCAGCATGATAAGCGCTGACGCTATATAATTCTATGAATCAGAAACATTTAATCCCTCCTAAGCACGGGGCCATTCATACCCTCTATATATTGCAACTACATTTCACTATTCCATTCATACCAAACCAAAAATATCCCATATGGATAAAAGAAGATTGGAATGGACTCTAGTGAGAAAGTTCAAGAATGACGATAATTCATCATATCTTGAACAAGAAATCACAAGGCTCCAAAGTGTAGTGAGACCAAGTCGAGAGCAACATTCAAGCAGAGGCTCGCTTGATAAAACTTGCAAACACAATCGAAATACTAAGGTTCTGTGAGTTCCAAGCCCCGGTGCAGAAGCGTGAATAATAGTCAATACCAATCAACGGTGTGGAGCTCGGATCTAGGGTTAGGATCGAATCTAACTCAGATTCACTCTTGAATGATGATATCAGTTGGACGGATGAGGTGTATTGGGAGAGAGCCTGATTTGATTAACAATCAACAGTAAAGTAGGATGAACAATTGTAATCAAAACACAAACAAGATAGAAAAGGTAGTATGAAATATTAGCCGAATGATTCTCATTAAGATAAAACACTCATACATACATTCATACATAAAATCAATTAAGAAATATCTCAGCCACCACCAGGAGAGCTCATCCTGGCGGCGGCGACTCTCTCAAAGGGATAAAACCTAAATCTCACACATACACAATACAGTCACTCATACTAGACAAATGAATAAAAACATCTATTTATACTAGCCTAGCATGACTTGGTCTTCAAGCCATCCACCCTTGGTTGAGACCAAAATAATATATTTTTCACCCAATTAATTCGATGCGTCGATCTAAAATATAAGTCCCAACAGGTTCAAGAACTTCCACATTATTGAAAACCACAATAAAGAAGTGAACTTCAAGCTCAACTACCTTACCGAGAAATCGGAAAGCTCGACAAAAAGCTTTCCAAGCTCTTGGAAACCAAAAGAGCCCTGCCACACATTCAGGACTTGTTCGGGAATGGTGGTCGTTAGTACTTTCGAGTAGGAGAAGCTTTGTTTTGTTTCATTAGGCTTTGTTATCGATTAAGCTAGTTTCTATGTTTTCGGTTAGAAAATTTTAATTTCAGTGTCATGTTTAATAAGTTAAAGAAATTTCATAGAATTTTAAGTTTTTTAACTTAATCTTCAGAAAAATATCAATAAAAATATGACCCAACTCATTAAATAAAAAATAATCTAAAATGACATGGCTGCACACTATAGTACGGGCCGTGCTTCTTGAAGCATGGGGCCATGCCCCATTTCACGGTTCTGTTACAGGAATTTTTATAAAACAACAATTTTATCATAAACTAAACCTAAAAACACATTCTACCTCCCTCCGAAAATCAGTGACCTAACACTTCCTATTCCAATATTTGCTTCAATCTTTTAACTCCCAACATAAGGTATGTCAATTAATGACTTTAGGGTTCTAATGTACCATTCTAAAGCAAAATTGGGTTGTAAGAGAGCCCTAAATCTGAATGCGTACCCATTTCGCAGTTAAAATCGGGTCAATCCCCGAATAATAGGTTGTTAAATTGTTATAATATAAGGTTTTTATTTGTCAAAAATGGCTTGACCAGATTAAGACATAGGATTGAAAGAGTTTTTGAAAAATCATTCGGGTTCGGGTTTTGAAGAACCTATAACAAATAAATTGACCTCGGATGATAAATTCTTAAACCGTGTAGAAATGCAATTCGAATCGTAACACTTTCGAAATTCTGATTAAAAACACATGCTGAGTTTCTGCAAAACACGCCCCATGGTCAACTACAGGTCAACCTAGGTCAAAATAGTCAAAATCTGCCAAAATCCCCAAAACACGGGCCATGTTTTTTTAAGCACGATGGTGAGTTTTTGTTTTTGTTTCTGTTCCATATTTTTTAGTTTAAAATTTGAGATTACTTGACCAGTCTGGTTTTAAATTTCAAATGGTTGAGTTTGGAGAAGATGAACACGCTTTCTTGATCTTTCCCGAGGATACAATGAGGGATGAATTCGCCCGTCGAAGAATGGGATGCTTAAACAACCGAGAGCCCGAACCGAAATTCTACGTGTGCACCAACACGTTGCAAAAATAACTTTTGTATCATACTTAAAATACCAATTAAGATTAGTTATGTTTTAAGGATTAACCTTGCATTACCAAGTATTAATGCGCATAATTCTTAAACAATTATAAAAGTCATGTAATAACTAACCAAGAGTTGTTTAAAGTAGGTTATGTTGCACACTAACTTAAAAAGTAATTAATCGATTTTACTAGATGAACATCAAGAGTTTGTTTCAACAAACATTGTCAATAATTCCCATTTTAAAATGATTGGTTACTACTAATAATTCATTTGGTCCATGTTCATATTAGGATTTTTGTTTTTTCTCTAGCCAAGCCCTTACAAGAATGGCAAGTCCTCGACTTATCTTCAAGCTCGGAACTTTGTGGCTCTTTTAAAGATTTATAATTTATCAGCCAAGCCCTAACAAGAGAGCCAGTTCTTCGGCTTATCTTCAAGCTCGGATGATGGTGTCTATTTTAAGGCTCGCCAAGGCCTCACAAGACTAGAAATTTCCCGGCTTGTCATTAAGCTTAGCACTTGGGATATCCTTAAAGAGTATTATAAGATTCCTCATCAAGTGATAAATGTAACATAACCTTTACTTATTAAAAACCGTTCACATGTTAGCTAATATTATTAAACTACAATTAAGATTTATTATAAACCAAGATGGTACTATGGAATTTTAGCCAAAAATAAGCATGATGTTATACATCAAAGTAATAGATACAAACATAATCAAATTAAAACAATCTAACCAATTTGAATGACTAATCATTGATGCTAATGACTTCTTCCAATAGCTTAATCTCCTTAATCTTCAAAGGCTGGATGGATGGGATAATTCCCTTATGGTGGTGAAAAGATATGGTTGAAGTAAAGTAATTGAGGTATAAGGTGCATTGAATGTGGAAGATGAGCATTCAATTTATAGGCTGATCAGGTGACCAAAACATGGTCGTGGTGAGCAGAGTACAGTCGTGGTAAGTTTTTTTGTCTTGTTGTTTTAAATGTGTTTTGCCATATCGTACAGCAATGGAAAACACAGTCATGGTAAGAAAAGCATAGCCATGGTGTGTCCAGTTTGTCTTTTTCTCTTGTACTTTAAACATGGGGTGTGTTTTGGCCAAGCTCGGCCATGTTAAGCTTCAGAACCTTCTATTTTGATTTTTCCTCTTGCTCTTGATAACATGGGTGTGTTAAGGTTAACATTGCTATGTTTTGTCTTCCTGAATTTTGTCTTTACTTCGTATGCTCTAGACATGCCCATGCCTTGATTCACCATGGGGTGTGTTAAGTCTGTATTCACAATTTTCCTATGTTTTTTCTCGCATATCAGCTCGTTTTATTCTTTAGGACTATATTTACCTAAAGATAGAAATTATAAACATTAGTTGTTATTTATTCTAATATAGATGTTGATATTATGCTTATTTGGAGATATTTTAGTGTCGAAAAGATGTATAAATTCTTATACATCAACTTTCTATATAACATAGAGTAAGAAATAGAAAAAATAACTAAAATACCACTACATTGGATTCTCTATAATAGAGAAAAAAGAAAAGTAAACTACATGTATTTAAAGAATCAAGAGGTAAGCTTGCTAAACACTATAGACAATTGCTAAAATTTATCAAGCATATTTATTACACTATAGTAGTCCCTAAAATATTAGTCTTGTAATGTTTTCATGGACAATGATTCAAATGTAAATAAAAGGACTTAAATTAAAGAAGAAACACATTAGGAAGGTAAAAAATGTACAACCAAAGGAACCCAAGTTACTAAGTCTAAAGCATAGTCTTTATTAAGATAGCTGTAAATTAAATATATACCAGAAGATAATTATGATTTCACTCCATGTGCAATATGGTCGGGAGACACTTGAACCATCAAATCTTAAATTGCGTGTTTTGAGCAACTGCAATTTTTTGGCGAGCTCGGTAGGGCCCTCCTGTCAATTGACTTCATGCAGCCTTTTATTATAAATGTGAAATGACCGTTTTACCCTAAGCCTTTAATTTAGTTTACAAATAATCTTCAAAAATCATGCAAAGGCCGGCAATCAAACCCCCGACATAAGCCAAACTTACCATGTGAACTAGGTTGATGTATGGTATATTATACAACATAAAATATATATTACCACTTTTGCCACTTCATCCTCCCCAAATTAAATTAGGGTTTCTAACATTTCAAATCCAAACCATTATCATCATCATCAACATCATCAAGATCCACTTTGAATTCAATCAGTCCCCAGAAACCTCACCCTGAGCACCACCAACCGTCTTCGAGTACCACCGTCTTTGTCTTCGTCTTCGTCACCATCGCATCACCACCACACTACCCAAAAACCCATATGCAACCGAAAACTACCACCACAACACACCACTTAAAAACCTATGCGGCCACGGAACCACCAAACGGTGGCGACAGTTGCATATAGTGCGACTAATAGATGATGGTGACTGTACGACAGTTGTGATGACGATGACGGATAGATGTTGGTCGGAGGAAGACGATAATAGAAAGATGATGGTCAGAGGATTACAATGATGGTGACAGTATGTCAGTGGTCACGGTGGAATAGATGGCCGGAGGATGACGATGATGGATAGATTATGGTGACGGCGGTGTTGTATCGTGATAGGGTGGTTGGGGTGATGTTGCAGGACTTCCAAATGCAAGAAGAAGAAGAAAAAGTTATTATTTATTATTACTAGTATTATTGATATTGTTATTATTATTATTATTAATTATCTAATTACTAAAGTACCCTTGAAACTAAACGGTCAACCAACGGTCAACTAACGGTAGTGGCTCATATCGGCAAACTTAAAACGACATGGGTTCAATACGCGCAATTTAAGAACCAGGGGGAAAGGGTCTTCCGCCCATATTACACATGGGGGAATCATAATTTCCTCTATATACCAGATTTTATAGCCCATGTGTGTCTAGAAATTTCAGTCGTTACAAAACAAAGAAAAAAATTAACTTAGTAAGATCTCTACAGATTATCATAGTCATTACAAAACAAATATGCTTATATACACAATTCCTCATTTACATTCAGGGACGGATCTTCTAACGGGCCAAAGTGGGCCTCGGCCCATCCAACATTTTCGCTTAATAGTGTAAATTTTCTTAAAATGTAAAGAAAGCTCCATAAGCCCATATTTTAAAACAAAAAAGTCCAAGCCCAAATGATTTTAAAATATAAACTAATAATAAGTTCACACTCCCAACCTTAATCCAACAACCAAAGCAGAAGAGTTTTTGCCTGCGCACTAAGGTATGAAAATTGGAGTTGAAGACGCAGAAGCATGCCGCTCAAAGTAGACTCGGACTACTAAACTAGGGTCGAGTCACGAGTGCTCATGAATCACAATTCAGACATTAAGCAAGCAACAAGTTTGGTGTTTGTTTTGTTTTTTTTTGGGGATTGGCATTTTAGGGTTTGGAAATATTTGAAGAATTGGTGCTTGTAGTTGGTCTCCTTTCTTGGGTTAGGAATATGTGTCTTTAATATTGAAAAGCAATGGGTTATTTTATCATTAAACTTTTTTTCTAATTTGTGGTGTTAAATATGTGAAATTTATAAGAAATTTTGTTTGTTGTAATGATATGTGTTAGGTTAATTATCAGGGGAAAACTGGTGATTTATATTGAAAGAGAATTTGTTGAAATATTGATTCAGCATCCGTAATTGATGACTTTAAAGTTCTTAAAGGTCACCGCGATGAGTTATAATTCTTTTTCAGGTACTCATCCACCCCTCCCCTTTGTTGTCTTTGTTTGCTTACATATTGGTTTTTTTATGTGTAAGAACGATAAGTTGAATAATTGAGTTGGTGTTTTAGTTTAATGATTGACTCTAGAGTTTTTTATTGTTCAACCCAAACAGAACCGAATTTCCAGCCCGAAACATAAAAGTAGGAACAAAAATTTTGAGTCTCGTGAATTTTGGCCCTTTCAAACTAAATGTTCAGGATCCGACACTTTAATTATATTGCCAATGAAGTGATGCTAGATTGTCGCTATCTAATGAAAAAGCAAAATAAAGTCAAGTCCTAATCACCTAAGCAAGCTAGGGTAAGCAGGGTGTAAAATCATGATGAGTATGTGGTCAGTGTAACTTGTAACTAATTTCTAATACTATGAAGTAATGGTAATGAGTGGTGATCACACTAGTAAATAGATTTATTTTCCAATTCAAACAAACAACTTAAACAACTTTCAAGAAATTAACAAAGACAAATCACACCCTGGGGTTCAAGTAAGCACATAACAGCAAATTCATGTTAATTTAACGGACTATTTATCAAAAACCACCACCGACTGATTAACTAGGCAAACATTAGGCATCAACAATTGCTAACACAAAAAAACTGGTTATCAAACGGTCCCTGCCAGTGTGACCCAACTAAGGGCAATTATATTCTTCAATATACTCAAACTAGTCAAACAATCATATAAGCAATTATCATAGAAACTGACAAACTAATTGTGTCAAATTGACATAAACCTAAACCGACTAAATAAACAACAATACTAAACATCAATACTCAGATTAATCAAAGACAAATACAATTAATGCGTTTCAAAACACATGAGAAAACTGAAAAATACAAACTCTACATCCCGGGCATGACTCGAAAGAGACTAGCTAGTCATGGTGATGATTTGGTATTCACTTGATGTTTGGTAGGCCATCAGTATGGATTGAATGGTGAATTAATATATTAATATGGATTTTTTCTCCTCTTTTCCTTTTCTTGTGAATGTTGTCGTCACTTTCTATTCCATCTGTAACCTCTCTTTTCTGATTGTTGGGCCCCTTTATATTTCTCCAAACCCACATGAATGTTTAGGCTCCGATGATTAACTGCCAAGGCCCATGTAACTTTAATCCACATCTTTTGCATTTAATTGTTTCCAACGCCACAAACATAAACCAATGAAAGTCTACATATAATAAGCTCAATTATTATTTACTTTTAAGTTCACATACATGATTAATTCAGTATGTTATAATGATTTAATTAATTAATCTTATCTATTAATGTAAATCTCAATATAATTTAGACTTGTAATTGTTATTATTATTATTATTATTATTATTTAACCTGAATCACACACGAATCGAACCCGGTCATCCCAAGTCTTCATCATGTGCTCGTATAAGTCCCAAATTAGAATATTTATCAATCAATGACTTTTAAAACATAAGC
>NW_027503677.1:0-28988 GCF_021521415.1 Bidens hawaiensis
TTAAAATGGGCTTTTCATGGTTTGGGCTTGTATGAATAATTAAATGGGCCAAAACAGCCCATTAAGGGCCTCTAAATAATTCCGAACGGAAGTATAGTTCCCACCAAACATCACACACCTTTAATAACTTACATCCTAAGACTTCTTATTCATTATAACCTACTGAATTTTCAAGTCCAGCAGCTCAAAACCTCTGCTCTCTCAACTCCCTTTCAAAAACCCCAAGGTAAGATCAAAGTTTATAAAGATTAACAAAGCTTGATGCATATAATTAACATATAAACATGTTTTAGTTAGTTTTAAACATGTTTAACCATCCAAAAACTCTAAAAATCAAGTAAAATTACGTTTTGATGTAAAACATGTTTACAAACCAGGAACATATACTTTTGTGGTCAAAAACACGGATTAGAACATGAATACAACGTTTTTACGGTTAGAAGTTCGGTTTGAACCCAAAACCGAAACCCTAATTATCAAGGCTGCTACAAGGATGATTTATGCTTGGTTTGATGTTACATGATATTTAGATATACTGAGTTTGCAACCCGAGACCCGGAAAGTCGTTTAAGCTAGCAAAATTCATCGAAAACCGACAAGGTAAACCCGTATACTCGTTTAGGGGCTGTTTAGTATTAGGTTGTTATGTGCTTGTTGTTAGCTTGTGAAAACTTGCAGGGACATTAGGGATCATATAAATGAGTCCCTGTTCAAATTTGGTAATTTTTTCGATAAACGGAGAATATTTGGTGATTTATTCCCGTTTATGAGCGTTTATTTGGGAAAAATAGCTAAACATATTGAAAAATTATGAAACTTGGTTTTGAAGTTTGATATGGGATGGTAAGATCACTGGTAAAGTTTGGGAATCATTGGAAATGTCTAAGTATGGTTTGTGCGATCATGGCTTAACCGAATTTTAACAGCCGAAAAACGCACAAAAAGGCATTTTGTCAAAAGAGTTAGGTTCTGGAAATTTTGCAGGGGCTATGTAATGACATTGAGGCCATTGGTAAAAATTATCGGATTTTTCGGAGGTCGTTTGATATAAACGGGCCATTTATTACACGATTGTAACCGATTAAATGAATTTTTATAAATAAATAATTAATCATAAAATTTCTGGAAATATTTTTATAAAATTCTCCATGTCTTAATGTATTTTTACAAAAATATACATAATTTATATATAATTACATATTTAGTTATGATTTATCAAAGATTTAAATTATAATTGTTTTAACGAAACCGGCAGTTTTGTGTTTAACGGACTGACTGGTATATCAAAATATCGAAAGTGGTCAAATATCATATTTTTGAATGATATTAATAAAAACAAACTTTTTACGAAAATTCCGGACAATTCGGGTGGATTGTGCGCGTTTTGTATAATCAAACCCGTGTGAAAACGGAAACGAGCCCTGCAATCAAACCAGATACCGAAACTTTAAAATTTCTTTCATAAATCAACTTATTTTATCAATCAATATATTTACTTAAGTTTTATGTGATCTTACCTAATCCCGAAACGTATAAACGATCAACTGAGCTAGGCTCGGAAAACGGTGAAACTGAGCCAAATCCAGTTTTAAACATTTCATAGTATACAACGTCACAATCTAAGACTATGGTCATGTTCTGGGCCTAACAGCTATACCCAGATTATCTATACAGCCCGACTTAGCTTGAACACTGTACTAGTATTAACGATACGATACCGTTTATAGGAATCAGGCTATAAACGAGGCAATTGATTTACTGACACGTAAATTCTGTGCGAACTACAATAAGGTGAGTTTCACGACCCCCACTTTCTAAACTGTTTTACGAACTTTTGGGGTGAAAAGCATGTTTACATAAACTGTTATACTTGAAAACGTGTGATGATGTGGATTATCTAAGTACTAACACTTGACAAGTCCCCACAAACACAAGTGATTAACTTCGTGCCGGTGGCGTGTGGATAGTACTATCGGTTTGACAAACCCAACTGTGACAGAGCCGGTGGGGTAAGCCGGAACATATGTAAAACCAGTTGCACATTGTCATTATATTTACATACTGCTATGTGGTGTTAGACATAGTACATACATGGGGCAAATTGGCTGTTAAATGCCAACAGGAGTGCATGGGCAGGAGAGGCCATGCAGTGTAGCTCGTTTCGGTTTCACTTGTGGCTTAGTATAATGCATCATACACAGACATATATACATAAACACTGTAAACTTTACGAACTCGTGAACTGATTTCATTGATACTCGTGAAACTTGAAACTCACCAACTAGACGTAGTTGACCCGTTTTAACATACTTTTCAGGTAAAGCAAAAGTGGAATGATTTGCTTACATGCTTGGTGTTAGGAAGAAAGTTGAATAGCTGTGAATAGACGCTGATATAATACTGTAGAAGAAGCTTGTAAACCGGTTATGTGTTTTCCTCATCTAGTTTGTAAACTTAGTACCAACCCATGTATTATGATGTAAATTAGTTTATGAATTTCTTTATAAACAATGTTGTTGATACCAGTGTTATCTGTTACATTCCCGTATTACGCTTCCGCAACTACCTAGTCGGGGTGTGACATTACCTCGGCATACGTGTCACTCCCCGACATCCCGAACAAGAAGGAAGTACTGCCCGACGACCCGGTGATTTTCTCAAAATACGTGCCAAAGGTGTTGACGTCTCGAAAGGTGTGCCAAGTGTAAGAAGGTGCTTATCATGTAAAAGTAGATAAGCAAGCGGCATCGAAGTGCTGCCCAAGTGTCTAGGGTGTTGCCAAGCCAAGCAAGGTAGGCATAATGCCCGACCAAAATAATAATAAAATATTGAAAGGGATTAATACCCTAAGTGAATATTATTTTCGATAAACGAAAGAAATATTTAAAAAAGAAAAGAAAGAAAAGAAAGATAAAATATATATAAGGATAAGATTATTCTTTGTTATAGAAATATATTATTTAAGTATTATGAATATACTTAAATAATAAAAGAAATACGTTTTTTAAAGAAGAAGAAATGTCGGGTTTTCAATATAAACTAAAGGTTTATAAATTACTATTAAAACTAAAGGTTTTAAAGTAAATAAAATAATGAACTAAAGGTTCATCGAGATGATAAGACTAAAGATCTTAAGCTGGATCGTATATCCGACTAATGAAGGTTATACTCGTACTATAGGTGTGAGATAGTGAAGGAAGAACTAACAGACGGTGTTGGAAGCCGATCCCATTGAAAGGTGAATACGCCCCACTTTTTACAAACTTGTCTTCAAATGAGTCAACTTGATTATATGAAAAACATTACATGAGGCTATGTGTCTCTAAAAACATTATAAATAAGAGTATAAGCCAGCCCTCAGGCTATGGTATACGTTTGTCTGGATCCTTTCATATGTGGAACGCGGTGGGCACATCGCACCACGCTTGGTCACGACCTCCAGCCACGATGGGCCGGACCTAAGTTACGTCCGAGTGGGGAATGGCCATGTGTATATTTATGGTACCTAAGTTATGTCATAAACGCTGCGGTGTTTCGCTGAGGTGACCTAGTGCAGAGACTCGAGTTTATAATGATTGTTGTTTTAACATGATTATTCCTAAGCCAAGATGGGCCGAGGCTTACGTGGTCTCGAGGGGTAATTAAGTAAAGTAAATATATTTTTGCGTCAGCATATTCACCAGCATGCGTTGCTGACGTATTTTATTTAACATTGTGTAGGTAATCAAGATTAGAGCTTGAGAGAACGAAGAAGCTCAAGTATCCGATGGCTCAGATAGTTTTATGTAAATATTAAAACTTGGTGGTTTTGTAAAACATATAAACAAGTAAAACCAAACGAGACTTTTGTCTCGTCTTTTGTATTGTAAATATTTATAATATCGATCCTTATATTTTAAAGTCTTCCGCTAATAACCATAACTCTGATTTATTTACAAATATGGTACCAACTATGGTTCATACTCCTAGACCTAGATTGGGGGTGTAACAATAACTGGAGCACCTACCTTTAAGATCAATCTATGATTTGGCAATCCAAAAATCTTAAGATCGTTCAACACGTCAGGTGAGTATAAATTTGCTTGCAATGGATCAACAAAGTCTTCTGTTGGGCAGATATATCCGAGCTAAGATACTCCTTTTCATCTCCAGGGAAAAGTGAGAGCAATCTATCATTAATTTCTTGGACATCTTCATTTGTAGGTGCAAGTAATGCTCTTTCACGAAAAAAATCAATATTTTCGATATTTTGTAGAATTGAAGGATAAACAAAGTCAATTAAACTTTGATTCGGATAAGACGAATCATTTATCAAAAGATCATCGGGTATGTCTATTGTTGCTTCACCATCATTTAAACCACCGACATTTCCCTCACCAATATCCAACAGCCATTTAGCAAACTGTTTTGTCTGCTCCATATCAGATGTTTGAGCTCCGATGGTTAACCACATGTTTTTTGTTAACCTAAGAAGTTTGCATTTACCCCAAATATAAGAAGAACATAAAGATGCATTTACAATCTGTTGCCTGCTTCCATTTGTAATAACAGGAAGAACTTGTCTAAAATCACCACCAAAAATGATAACTTTACCTCTAAATAGGATTCCCGAATTGATAGAAGTATTAGGATTTAATACATCTGTCATTGTTCTATCAAGAGCTTCAAATGCATATTTATGTATCATCGGAGCTTCATCCCATATAATCAATTTTGTTTCCTTTAGCAAATGTGCATCATCACTGCCTGGTTTTATGCTGCAAGTTGAGTCCTCATTAAGATTTATAGGAATATGAAATCTATAGTGTGTTGTTCTACCTCCTGACAACAACAATGATGCAATACCACTTGAAGCAATATTCAATACAATCTGACCTTTAGATCATATTGCCACGGATAATGTCTTCCACAAAAAGGTCTTTCCTGTTCCACCATAGCCGTAAAGAAAAAATACACCTCCTTTGTTAGCTTCAACTGCGTTCATGATTTCATCAAACACTCTTCGTTGTTCATTTGTTAATGAACTTATAAGGCTGTGAGACTCATTTTGTAAATTGTTTGTGTCATAAGAGAGTTCGTCAACGATTAAATTATTGTTTGAAGAAGCTATAGAATCGTTATAGGGATACGGCATAATTTGAAATCTACGTAGGCTTGAGTTATTTCGAAGTAGGTACTTCTCAATCTCACACAAAGTTAAATTCTTAATTTGACTTTCTGGAAGTGATAAATCTACAAAATTGTATTAAAATAATATAATTAATATTATATGAATTGCGTATATAAATAAAACATAAAATAAAAACAATTTCACTGAGCATGTTATAAATTGAAAAGTTAGCATTAATATATTACTATTGAAATTATAACTGGTGCATGCATTTTGGTATTGAATAACAAAATTTAATACCTGGAATATTAAATATTCTTTGTTGTGTGTAGACAATGCCATCAAATAGATATTCCCATGTTTTTTCCCACACAAAATCAGGTCTAGAAAGAGAACTGGACAATAACATTGATCCGAAAAAGCACAAAGATAATAACCAGAACCAGATGCACTTGCCTTCTTTATCGTTTCGATATATTCCGTGTCATCATCGAGTAGACCACGTGCATAGCAAGCATCTCTAAATGTAGGAAATGTCTGGCCATCTACCGTCCTGATATCCTCAAAAGATTTTTGTCCTTTGACTTTGTTTAGAAGAATTCTTAAGAAATACGCCTCACCGAGAGACGGAGAAACTTGATGAATTCTTCCAATTGACAAACCCTGCTTTCGTCGTTCCCACCTTCGTTGTTCAAGTTTCCAAACAAACTTAGTAGGAAATTCAACGTAAGTAAGGTTTTGAGCTTCTTCATTAATTTGGTTACACAACATCCAGGCTGAAAACTTTGAAGAAGAAACTGAAGGTTTGTTAAGGATATTATCAATATCATCATCAGGATCGTACATAACCTGTTGTTGACTAGGAAGATTGAAAGGAAGCCTAATTACTGAAGGAGAGTTGTAATGTACTTCAAATGCAAATATCCTCCATGCTGCTTCACACGCAGAAAGGTATTGACATTCATAATATTCTCTGATTTCATGTCTTGCTTGATCTTGATCATCTTGATTGTCAGCGTCTATAACTGCAACTGTAGCCCTATCAGGTCCTTTGTTAAAATATTTGAATAAATACTTTATGGATGCAGCCTGATTGCACCACTCAACGTTAATATGTGCTTGATATTTTTTTAAAAGCGTTTTATTATATGGCACAGCACTTCTGTTGTCTAAGTCCACATTAGACCTTTTAACCGTGCGTCCAGAATCTCTTCTTCTATATATAGGATACCCATTTGAATCAATAGAATTGTGAGGCGTAAACTTTTTAGGGAAGTTTTTAGAACACCTTCTATTAATCATGCATGAGCAGTTCATATTATCATAACCACAAGGACCATGCATCATGTGGTCACTCACAAGGGAATATAATTCAGGATCTTCATTCTTGTCTGGAATCTCGGCCAAAATAAATGGGTCAATATGATCAACGGTAGGAAGCTTGTGATCAGCATGCATGAATAAACATATATGTGCATGAGGCAACCCACGTTTTTGAAACTCCACTGTATAAACAACTACATAAAAAGATGAATATGATTAGTTTTAAATATAAGTTGAAAATAAAATAAAATATAAAATGTTTAACAAATATTATTATACTAAAAAAAGTTAGTAAAACACTTGCTTGAACCTTTCCAAGTAATTCACCCTTTTTTAAGTCTTTGATGATTGCGTCAAGCTTAACTTTAAATAGCTTACACATGATGTCAGGCCTGTCTTCAGGATTAATGGTGGTATTATTAAAAAACCTTTTGACTTCAGGACTGCATGTTATAGTCATGAAAAAGTCTAGATATCCAAACCACCTACAAACAGCCATGGCATCTAGGTAGTTTTGCATCATGTACCGAGAACCTCCGGTAAAAGTAGACGGTAATATTCCACGTTGACCAATGCTGGACATGTCTTGGTTGCCGGTATTTTTTAAGCTATGAAGATTCTCGTATGACTCACGTCTAAGAACCTTTTGTTGGTTACGTATGTAGTTGAGTCTTTTGGTTTCAATCATTGTGTATATATCAACTAATTTTTGTTGAAAAAGTCTTCTTCCATTTAGAGTCAATGAGAAAGTATTTGGCCTATCTTGAATTCTATAGGCAAAATATTCTCTCATGGTGCAGTTTGGCCGTTTGCTTTTTTGTAAGCTTCTAAAATCTCTATGAGGGATGTCAACCCGATAACAATCATCGCCATAAATATAGAAAAGTGGATATTGAAGAGGAATGTACGAAGGATGCAATTCACTTATATGCTTTAGTCTTCCTGTTTGAGTTTCAACAATAATGTCTCGAGGCTCAATATTACCAATATCACCAACAATCAACGCAGCAACTTCAGAAGAAGTCAGTAAGTTGTAAGTTCTTCCGTCTTGTTGTCTTCTTCCAATAAGATGCAACTTAAGGTTAGCATCAGGATTTTCTTGAAAACGATCTCTTGCCATCCTATAATATTTCACCAGCTCATTATGAGAATCTAACATATGCTGTAGATCCTTTATTATCTCAAGATCAAGCAAGTCTTCTCTTCTTGTAGATTGTTTTTTGATTCTCTGGTAGGAATAAGAGTATTTGTTTGTAAACATTAAAAACCTGGGTTGAGGTAAAATGTGTAAAAACAATTAATTAAAGGTGTTAATATGTACCTGAATAAGCTTTGTCTATTCGAGATTTCGTTTTCTGTGTCATTTATGTATAGCTGTGAAAACGTGGGGTTTGAACCATTTTCTGGCAGCAGACTTCCCATAGAATGATAATTCTGTCCGCTAATCCTAAACACGAATGGAGCGTTACCACTATTAATGGATGAATCAACCTTTCCACCTGTCGATGTAAACGCGAACATAGAGTTGTATCGTCGAATGTTCTTTAAGAAGAACTTGCTTTTAGGACCAATGTTGGAAAATAGATCTTTGTAAGCTGAGGGAGCATCTTTAAACTCAGGTAGCTCAACCTTACCGTAACCACAACATAGGAAATAAGTTGTTTTTCCTTCTTTTTTTTTCCTCTTCCACCATCGTCTTTCCACAATTTTGCATGATATAATTCACAGATGAGATTCTGATCACCGTGATCCAAGTAATCTGTTAAATTAAGTGGTGGTCAATAAATGCATCTTTATAATAGTTATCAATTTGAATAGTTTTTTTATAAGTACCTTTAGAGATGCCTTTGAATGGGTCTTTAACCAGATTTTCTACATCAGCTTGTTCATCTTCATCTGACATCAAGTCAAGCATAGGTATAGGATTTGTAATCCGCGACTTACTAATTTATGCTTTCCTGATGATAACTTTGTTAAAGAAGTCGATGTATGATTGGTTGATGTCATGATAGGTGAAGAAATATAAAGTCGATGTGTATCACATAATGGGGTAGAGCCGTTGTTTTTGGAAGTAGTAGCCCCTGGAAAAAAATTAAGATTTAAAAATTGATAAAATGTTTAAGTTGATACTACTTGATAATACTGCTTATTTTTAAAATATTATGAATTACCAGTAAACGGGTATCTTACCATTATTGATATCAATGAACGAAGTTGGATTCTTTATAGCGGAATGAAATTATGCAAAGTTTGATTTGTAAACACTGTATTTGGTGTCATATTTTCATTGCCATGTGCAATTAATCTTGAATTATCTGATGAAGATAATTGTTTATTAGGAGCAATATTAGATCTCCTACTATCTAGAAGTAGCTTTCTTGATTTCCTCGCCTCCGAAGCATTTTTCTTACGAACATCAATTGAAGATAAAGCAGTTCTTTGCATGTCCCCTACAAGAAAAATAATTGTTAAAACGTTGTTCTAGGCGAGCAACTGTGAAATTTTATGAATTATAAAAGTAAGCGTTATATAATACAAATGGAAGTCTTACAATGTGAAGCATGACCGGTGACAGGCGCGTTAGAGGAAGATGCACTTTGAGGGGTGTTTCTTTTAGACATTTCCTTGTATATTTATAGAGTGCAAATATAAGTATAATAAACAGATTTAAAAAGTAAAGAACAACTATTTAACGTTATTTATTGAGTTTGTAATATGGAGCAACGTTTTAATAACCGGATCGGACATCGAACCGGACGCGCTACTGGTTTACTTGTCGGACCTGTTGACTATTATTAAGAACCGGATAAAAATATCAACTATTTAGAAATATATAATATGTAAAATATAAAAAAAATAAGATGTTTAGGGAAAAAAAAAAAAACAGAGACTATAATCGAATTATAAACATATTAATAGTCAAGCATCACAAAATTATACTTTTTTACGTTAGTTTTTCTTGTTTATATATATATTTCTTATTAGTTTACATGACTAACTATATGAGTGTATATGGCCAAGTCATTTGTTTTCAACCTTTAGGTCCTTTGTTCGATTCTTGTATGTTGCATTGGTTTTTTTTAATTAATATCTTCAGTTTTAATTGCCAGCTGGTTCTTTTACAGAATTCAGACCGGCCCAGTTGCCGATTCCCGGTTGAACCTGTCGGACCGGCCGGTCCGGTCCGGTTTTCAAAACAATGATATGGAGTTTTCAATTGTTGTGGTGGTATGAGTTGTTTTAAAATTAATCATACAATCTAATTCGGCATTTAGATTTTAAAACTTAAAATTCATGACATTGACGTAAAGAATTGAAAAAAAAAAAACGATGTGAAACCAAACCCATTACCAGTTTAGGCGGATTGGGACTTATAGAACTGTGAGCAAGGAATTACTTGTATAATATTGGATTTCCTGTTATCCAGATCTAGCTTCATGAATTTTAGTTCCTCTGAAGCATTTCCATAACGAACGTTGTTTAAATAAACTGTTTTAATGAAAAAAAAAGATTACAATAAAGGTATTATTAGATGATGAATTAAGTTAAAAACTGGAATGACATAAATATATTTACCATTAGAAATGTCAGATAAAGCAGTTCTTTGCATGTCCCCTGAAAAAATATGATAACCGGTAAAATGTAGTTCTACGTGGTCAAATATGAATTTTATGAATTATAAAAGTAATAGTTATATATATTACAAATATATAAATCCTACCAATTGAAGCATCACCGGTGACAGACGCTTTTGAGGAAGATGCACTTTGTGGGGTTTTTCTTTTAGACATTTCCTTGTAAGTTTACAGGAAGAGAATATAATTAAATTCCAAAGTAGGTTGAAATTAGTAAATAATATTATCAGAAAGTTGAAGTGATAATATAACTAAAATAAAAACCTATTTAGTTGAACTGATGTGTGCCACTCCCCAACTCGTTGCTGTGAAGTCTGCTCGTACCGGAATGAGAAGCAAAATCAAGGAATGATGAGCATATAAAAGAATTTCGTATGCTTCGGTTTTGAATTTATGGCCTGTATATATGGCTTATAGCCAAGATTATAAATATAAAAGGAATGAGGAGTAAATAAGGCATAATTGAGAATTCCAAGTAAGGTATTGATAGAAATGGTATAATTCCTTATTGTCGATTCATTCATCTAATAATGTTTCAATCATATAAAAATACATACAAAGCATAAATCAGGTCCATGTTTGGTGCCACTGATTTTGTATCCATATATGTCAATGATACATGTCAATATAATTATCTATCATAATTAATAGGTATTATATACTGAATTTGAATATGTATAAATATGTTTGATTTTGTTTTAAATCTGTTATGGATACATATGATGAAACTTGGCTATTATTATTATTATTATTATTATTATTATTTTAAAATAGTAAAATAGTTTATAAATGGAGTGATGCTCAATTTACGTGTTGGTTTCTCTATTAGGTGATATTATAATTAATTGAGTAACAAATTTCCTTTTAAATTTGAGTCATGGATAGAATTTGGAAATATATAATATTCAGGAGGACTTGTTATGGGTTAAATATAAGATTTAAAATAATAATTTATAAACGGTAGCACACATGCTTAGGTAAAATAAAAATGTAGCAGTACATTGTTAAGTTTGGTATATAACAATATGTCTCTTAATTAGTTGTCATATGTTTAGTTTTATTTAGTGTATTTATAAAATTAATTAGCAGTACATTGTTAAGTTTGGTTTCCTTTATAAATTTAGGTAATTTTAATGCATACGTGTATTTATAAAGTTAGCATTAGTTTTAAATGAAAATATAGTAATTTATAAATATTTCCTACAAAAGAAAATATTATGACTTCTTTCATAATCGTGTTATGATCATACAGATGTATAGAGTTGGTGTACTAGAATATTAGAAAATTTTTAAAAACATTTCAGCAGCAAATTATATAAAACATAGCATTTCATTTCATACAAAACCAAATGTTAAAGTAAAGTCAATCATATCTTCATGAATAAAAAAGTAATCTTCATAAAGTCAAACATCAGATAAAAGGAAAACACTAACACAATCTCAAAAACAAAAAAACAAATAAAAATAAACTCAGCAAGCAATGCAAAAAAAAAAAAATAATAAAAATGAAACTGTTCGTCACGATAAAAGAACAAACTTCTACTTCTCTTTTTTTGGAATCAACAGTTCGTCATTCCAAGTAGCATCCGACAAACCCTTTGTGTGAATCTTCTGTTGTTTAGTTGAGAGAGCAAATGAGTCGTCAACGTCATATAAATCTTCAAGGTTACGCTTCAAATCAATACTGACAGTCGTGCCCAAACTATCATTGATATTGGAAATCGGGGTTCCATTGTCAGTGGTAAATGAAATAGAATCCTATATAATAAAAATAATAGATAAAGGAACTATAAGTTCAATATAGTTAGGTTGGTTTAAGTACATAGCGAAAAACAAATAACTAATAAGGGTAGATAACCTTCAAAGTAAGATCGGTCTGTGATGGCAATTGGGTATTAATTAGATTCACAGAATCAGATTCACCATACTGCAATTTGCATGTAATGTAACATGTTTGACGTGTACACTTTTCAACGGTTTATAATATAAAATGAAGAAATTGAGAAAGTACCTGATTATTATAGAAATTCTTTTCGAGTTCAGAAATTATTTTGGGATCTTCAGTCAGTTTAGTAATTGAAAATTATTCAGCATTATTTTCAATATTATAGTCCTTGATCTCGATCCTAAAGGAAAACTTTCTTTCTAATAAAACGTTGAAAGCTGCAGGGAGAGTTAAAAATTCAGCGGATTGCAAAAGCATAAAATATATTTAATTCAACCAAAAAATATTACAAAATTTCACTGTTTCTAATAATGTTATTATATACCATTGAATAGAAATATAAGTGTACCTGTTCCTGTTCGTCCACAACGTCTTTAGCAGTTCGTCCAATAAGCTTGTTTGCATCCCGCTCAAACATTGTAAGAGTCACAGTCCCTGTGCAATCCTGGACTCTAATAGGGATCTTGTATCTAGAAAAAATAATGATGAAAATAAATTTTAAAGATACGCATGGTCAGTGTTGTAAATAAAAAAATAAGCAAAATTAAGAACCTAATCATAGGAGTTGATACTATAGTCTGAGTGCAATTGCCATTGACGCATTTGTATTCCTTCTTCACATCAAATTCAGCCGGAACCTCTCCCTTGTCAATTCTGACATTTATGGCTTCAACTCCATTTTTACATAAATCACAACTACGATAATTCCATTATTTATCATCGCATACAGCTTTGATCTTACCAACAAAAATAAGGGATTTAACCTATCCATAATTAATAGAATGTTAGTAATGGTATTTGTATGAAATCAAAAACAAACAATTAAAAAACCATAGTGTACCTGTTTTATTTCATTAATTTCACGAATGTTGATGAAATCAATTTCATTAAGAAATTCGTCTTCTAGTGACGAGACCATAGATGTACCAACAGAACGATGAGAGGGTGTTTCTTCACCAATGTTAGACAGAAGTTGTTGTGTTGAAACATTATTTGTTATATTCAGCTAACTTTGAATAAGAAAATCAGAAAGTAAAAGCAAAACATATTTTATAAAATTAAATGTAATATAGATAGTCATTATTTTGAACTTGTAGTTAAATAATAAGGATTTCATCAACTGGTGAATTTATAAACAACCGTGTCGCATCATACACATTAGAACAGTCCTCTTTTCTGTGATACAAACATAAATTCGTTAATTATACGAGGTACAATGAAATAATGCTAAAAATTGTTACTTACTTCCAAATATCTACAGATTGCCGAATTGAAGAATAAGGAAAACATGTGGTTCTTGCTTCTTTTCCATGTAGTTTAGCATTTGCTGGCAATACTCCTCCCACAAGGTTACTATTATATGTCTACCGCTGTAAGATTGTCGATATGGATTACATAAATATGGATAAGTTTGAAAGAATGAAAACAAAAAAATTAACATTAAAAGCTCACTCAAGATCTTCTAATTTGATTTCCATCTTCATGTCTTCTTTGCCACCTCTTACCGGTTTCTACTCCACATCATAGCATTTGTAGACATACCCAATAATATCTAGTTTGAATTAAAGTAAGAACATTAGCATTTTAATATTTCTTAAACAATTAAAAGTGAATAATAAATTAAATAATTGAATATCTAACCGAGTCTTGTGTACTGAGGTAGGGGGTCTTCTAAAATGGAACTAAAACTAGTGAATTCAAAACCATACTTGGACCCTTGGAAGTTGGTGCATTTTTTGAGATCTGTTTGCCAACGAAAAGAAATTTTCTGGCCATTGTCCACATGCTTGATTTTTGCGTCATTGTTAGGTAGTGTGGGCCTAAAGATGAAGTAGCACTCATTCTCTCGAAGATGCTCTTCAAACATAGCAAAGTAACTTTTGAAGACGTTTGCTTGCATCTTTGTTCCCTGAAAATCATTGTCAGCTAGTTATGATTTCTAATATGAAAAAAGTAAAAAATGATGTTAAATATTTACCTCTTCATCCATTAATATCATTTCAATTGACCATATTTCGTTAAGGTTCTTGTTGTTTGGTTTTCTCCATAGTCTAAAGACTCTAACTTTGATCGTATAGTTTGTTTTGGTAGCATCAAGTTCTCTCAGCTTAAGAAGATTTTTTGGCTCCATGCTTCTGTGTATCACATACATTGATAAAAGAATTACCTAAGTTGTTGTGTTTTGTATTCAATAAGATATAACAAAGTATAATTAGAATTGTAGGTAAAAAATAAACTTACTTAGATTTTGGGATGCAGAATGTCGAAAATGAGTGTACAAAATAAGAAGAGAAGTCTCATATATATAATAGTATGATACACTCATTAAATCAGTTTAATGGTCTTTTGGTAACAGAATAATTTGATTGAGTATAAATCAATCAATTTAAGATATTACATATTTAAAATAAATTCCGTAAGTAAACCAAAGAAAAAATTATGGAGTTAACAAAAATAAGTTGAAAATAAATATGGTTGACCATCCATAATTAAAGACTAATTTAATTAAAATATAAATGAAAACTAATTTAAAAACAAATTCCTTTTTTAATAAATTCAAATAAAATATAAATGAAAATTAATATCGTTGACTGTCCATAATTAGTTTGAAGAATATTCAAAAAAAATTTTCTGAAAATAAATACTATTGATATACAACTTTCTATTGTAAACTATGATTTTAGTTCTGAAAATCATGAAATGTAAAGAGGAGGCATCTAAAATATGAATTCCACTATTGTGGTTGAATTTGAAAGTGAAAGATGAACAGTTTTGATTTCAAAATTGATATGAATATGCTTAAATTTATACGTTAGACTCAATAATAACATCGAAGCGTGACAAGATTTGCTATAAATCAAGTAAACTTGGTTTAAATTTGTGAAATAACATGTTATAATTACAATAATAATAGTTTGAGCATCAAAAGTCATCATCATAAATTAATTTATCAATTCACACAACAAAGAATTATTCTAAAACTTCAATTCAAACAAAACCCATGTTCAATATTCAGAAATCAAATAGCAAATAAGGTGTAATTAGATCATACCTTGAAGATGATGAATTATGAATTTGGACTTAGTAACAGATGGAATGAAAAAAATCAAATAATAATAATAATGATGATGATAATAATAATAATGGTGAGAACATGTGTTATGTTAAATTACAACTTGATGTACATTGATCAAGAACGTTTACAAATAGCATAGCAATACATAAAAATTCTAGATCACAAGCTACTAATAATCAACAATATGAAACAAACTCTAGTAAACAATATGGAACAAACTATAGATCACAAGCTAATGTACAAAGTTAATAATCAACTGAAGCAATCGAACCGATATATGAAAATTTGCAAAGAAATTTCAAAATACCTGAAGCAATCGAACAATGATGATTGGAAACATGAAGATACTGATTCGTTTTTGAGCATAGATCCACACAAGAAAACGAAGGATAACGATTTAGGGTTTTGAAGATAGTGATTCGTTTGTGAGCATAGATCCACACAGGAATCGATATCAGCTAAACCTATAATGGTTGTTAAACAACTGTATAGATATAGACAATATATTTAAATTAAACTGAGATATTAATCGAAGATGATTTTTAACCTTTTTAACGATGGCGAGGAGAGGAAACTGGAAGGTGGTTTTGAATATGGCCGGATCTGTGGTGGGAGGCGGTAACGATGAGACGTGGATGATGATGAAGATGATGATAAGATGGTGGAATTTGTGGTGGGCTGCAGATACACGATGAAGAAGATGAAGAAGGCATGTTGATGATGAAGATAGATTTAGGGTTTGTCTGTAGATACAAGATGAAAAGATAAAATTGATGTTTTGTGAAATAAACTGGGTCGGATACCCTTGTTGGAAAACATGTTATTTGAGAGGCGGGAATTGTTAAGGAATAATGGGGTGAGGAGATGACACGTGGCTAAAGGGAAGTTTTATTTATTTATTAGTATAGATAAGTATTATTATTATTCACTATCACTGATTCTCGGCTTTGTTTATATAGTGCAATGGCTGATAACATGGATCAAGACCCTCCCGTTAATGCACCACAACAACAACAACCGGCTCAAGATATTCCCATTCTTCCATATGACAAAAGACACAACGTCTGTGCCTTTGTTGGTACAAACTTTGCTGATGAGAACGTCTTTGGTGGGATGTTAGAGTTTTTACGACACTCGCGTATTCATTATTTCATCACTGCTAATCCTGATCTTCGATTCAGTATCGTTCGTCAATTTAGGAATACGACGAGATATGGAGACTGAGAACCACATTATAGCTGAGGTAAATGCTCCACCAGTTGTGGTATCAACTGAGTCTGTTCAAAGAGTGTTGAGGTTCGATGATACTATTGATGATACGAGCGATTATCACAAAGAGCTGATTAAAACGCTGTTTGGACGATTGTTTTATTCTGGCAATCTTGATGAGTTCATGTATAACAAGGCATACTTGTTTCCCACAGAAAAGTATTTACTACACGTGCTTATACGTTGCCTTGTTGGACGGAAAGGGGGTTTTGACGAAAGTTGCTTCATGCTTCAATCGGCGTTCGTTGCTTTGGTTATGAATAAACCTTTCAACTTCTCTGAAATAATCTTTGATCAACTCAAAGAAAATTGTACTGTTGTGAAGCAACGTGTAAAGTTCTTGATGTATCCTCGCTTCATTCAATTGTTCGTTCAAGATGCTATACATGGTTTGGTGCTTGATCTAACACGTCTCGATGGTAAGTTGAAGTTGGAGTACATGACAGCCGATAATGTACGTAGGATGAAATCATACCGTCAAACTTCTCATCCACGAACCAAAAGGTTGATTGGTCATCTGGTGAATCCAGATTAAGGAAGGAGAAGGTGGGAACGAGGGTGATGCTAATGATGATGATGGTGGTAATGGTGGTAATGGTGGTGATGGTGATGCCCATGCTCAACAACAAGCTGCGGTTGAGGCTGCTTAAGCTGCTACTATAGTTACTCAAAGAAAAAGGAAAGGAAAAGAGTTGGTGGGTGAAGGGTCGTCTAAGCGACGAGTAACGGCTGGTGCTGGCATCTCATTTGGAGTTCAACCTCCAAGGTCGTCCGCTCCTCAAAGACCGGTGGTGCCGCTTACTACTAGTACTTTGAAATTAACTTTGACGACCACGCTTACGACAGATCCTAGGCTTGGTATGATCCCTCAATCAGTTTTATCTACAATACCAAGGCCTTCAAGTGCTACCTTGGTGGTCTCTCCTACACCGATGATGATGCCTCCCCAACCGATGGACTTTTCATTTTTGAGGCTTAACCGACCTCAAGGTCCCTTTCAACCAATCCAATCTTCATTTCTTGCTATGTCTCATGATCAACTGATGAATATATCAGGTCCCTGATTTTTGGTAGATCGTTAACAAATCAATTCATAACTCACACAAATGAATGTGTTGACAAGGGAGTTAATGACGGGTTGTTATTTTTTGAAAGAAAACCGTTTGTTAAAGGCGTAATCAATAACAAACAGTGGTGTTGCTGAACAATTAATCAAAGGTAACTAACACACAAGATTCACTCAAAAGATTTCAATTTATATAATATAAATCATACAAACGATAATCGATTTAGGGTTTCTTGATGGGAAAGTTAGGTCCGTACGATTCTAGAACAGCCGCCACTCATAAATATTCTCTCTGAATTAATGAGTCTGTCCGTTGTTAGGAGGCGTGCCCCAATATTCCTTTTATAGGCCTGATACCTCCTTAACAGCTGTCATTCTTTATAGAAACCCTAAATAAATAATACATATTCAAATTACATATTCAAAACTATACTAAGTGTAAAACAAGTCTTCCGGGTAGGCCTTGTAGCAGTAATCTTTTCCTACTAGACTTTTTGCTCTGCCTTCCTCCATTGACTTGGTAACCTTGAAGTGTGTTTAGTAACAGTTTCCGGGTAGACGTTTAACTTACACCGGGTAGACTTCAATCTTCTTGACCTTATCAGACTTTGCCCGACATGATCTTACGAGAAACCTTGTTCTTCAATGGTCCCTTCACCTCCTTGCTAGGAAATAGCTTATTAGCAATGTGTGCTAGGTAGCACTGTACCCTGCTTGAATTGAACCATGTCCGATGTTACTTGATATATTTCATTACACATCAAGCTTACTCGGACCATTGTATTATTAATGAATACCTTTCCCGGTCTTCCAATCACTTGGCTTCATGAGCTTGGTTAGCCAAGAGCTTACTCTGAAGTAAACCTTACTCGGCTATGAAGAACAAACTTGCTTGACATAGTGAACCTTGCCCGGGTATACACTAACTAGTGAACCCTGCCCGGATATGCACTAGAGAAGACTTCTTAAAGATAACCTTGCCCGATAGGCAAAATATCATGCCCGGCTAGATAAAACCTTGCTCGGATGTCTCAGGTGTGCCCAGTTCCATACTTAGCGATTTCTGAGGAGTTTGAGAAGATTCCAATCTTCCATATGGATCAATTTTAGGTCAAATCTTGACTCAACAATCTCCCCCTAGATTGGAACACCTCAGCTGTCCCAAAACACTTCTATGGTTACTTACACATAGTAAAAAATACACATCAAATCAAAATCAAAATACATATTCAAAAACATAAACAATTACGTAATTAGAATTTTGTCCGAAGACAGTACATATCAAAACCTATTCTAAAATAATCTTCATCTTCTTGAAGCATTGTGGGCTGTTTGTATATATAGGGAAAGTTCAACTTTCATTGTTCTCTTGAGATTCTTAATAATTCAGATTGCTTAGCACTTGTTGGCCTTTGTCTTCCTTGATAGTCAGAAAGATGCAGTGCTGCAATCACAGTCAATTGCCGTAGATTGAATTTTTTGAAGTAATTTTTCGAGAAGATTTTCTAAATTTCTCCATTTTTCATCATAATATTCAGATGTTCAGTCCTAGAGTCATAAAATACTCCATTTGGCATAATATTGTGGTTGACTGAAAGATTTTTGGCTTTTACTTCAGCCATAACAGAAAGTTTATCCATCTTCAAGTGTATCTGCTTTGGTTTCTCTTGAGTAGTTATTGACCTTTTCCTTTTCTTTGTAATGTTTTGTTTCAAAACAAAGGATGTTGTCTTGTTATAGAGTACCTTTACTTTGGATTTCCCTTTCATTTTCATCTTTGATAGATCCGTCATCCTTTTGGATACCTTTGTTCTTGCCATCTAGAGACTGAGCAGTGCCCTTCTTCTTGTTCAACAGTTGTCCTTTTATCCTCTTGAAGTTGCTCAAAATCTCTTTTCTTGTCATGATTTTAACTGATTCAAAGGGAATCCCATTGTTCACCAAAAGTTTTGGTTTTCCACCATACTTGCACAAGAACTTTTGATCCTTCATTTCTTCTTACAATTCATCTTTCATTTTCAAAATTTTTAATTCATTTTATTTGACAATCTTTTCTTCAGTCAATGCTTTTGAAATTTTGTCAATTACAGTGTCTAGGTTCTCTTTTACCTTTGTCTCTGGATCTTCCTGTTTAATCAGCTTGAGTAGAGATACTAGCACTCCATTTGGTATTTATTTTTCATTTAAGCAATTTTCGATCAATTCTTGAGGGACTTTCTTCTGATCTTCATCGTTTGATTCATCCCTTAATTTCTTGTTGTCTTCAAATAGCTTCATCATACTTTCTTGCTCTTCAAAATCTTTGTCAGTCAGCATTTGATTTAGAAATTCTCTGTCATGAATTTCTGTCATTCTTTGCATATACACCCTTTCGGCCTCTAACTCAGATTCATCAATGTTTGAGTCTGTTGTGTTCACTTTTGGTGATCTGATAATATGAATTTTGTCATCTTCCAGAGTAACTTCTTTTCCTTTTAGTTTCTTTCTTTCCTCGAGTTGATTCTTTTCATTCTCCGGAACAATGTCAGTTTCAGTATCTGAGTCATTTTCTTCATACATTGAAATAAGCATTAACGAATTCTCCCCGTGATTCAGTGATTTCTCCCCCTGTTTGGTGCAGCTGAGGTCTTCCCAACCTCATACATTAGGGTTTGAACTCTTTGCAACGCCTTCTTCAGTTCTTCAGAAAGATGATGTTTGTAGGAATTGGGATTACTTGGAGGTGGATCCATTTCTGATTTTCTGTTAAATAAAGAACACACAATTGTTAGTTAGATCTATAAGTAAGTGTATTCAAGAGAAAAATAAAGATTAAGGTATAAAGAAAATTTCAATTCAAACCGTTGTCTTGAATGATATTGAAACCTACACACACAACAGAAATGTGAGTTACTCTTGAAGTGTGAAGTTGCAAAAATTTTAAAACTTAATGCAAAAATCGTCTTAATGGCAGTTAAGACAACTTCAAAGTACATATCTGCACTTTTGTTAGAAAAGCTGTTGATAAAGTTCTTTTTGATACGACTTTTGGTTTGCATGCCAGGCAAAGAGAGAATCTTAAAAAGTGTTTTGTCTTTTAGCTCAAAAATTCGTTATCTACTTAAGGAATGGTTAGTTTGGAGTATGTCCAGAAATAGTAAAGCATTTATCTAGCATAAACTCTATCCGAATCTGATAACACATTCAATCAAGCATAATTTGATGCAAAGTGTGCCCTAACAACCTTCCTAGAGTACAAAGTGTGCCCAGAAAAAGATATCTAGCAAACAGTGTACCCGGAAAGTCAAATTTGAAATTACCAAGTATATTGAGGGAACAAAGTGTGCCCGGAATATAAAGTGTGCCCGGAAAACAAGGTATGCCCGAAAACACTTGTAATATCAAAGAATCATAATCGCAAATAACACATAGCATGCCCGGAATGACATTATACATTTAAAAACACCTAAGCGTGCTATAAATCTAAAATCACTAAAGCTTGCCCGGAATTCCTATGTTAGCACTAACTTGCTAGTATAATCATATACAAATCAGGCTTGCTCGAAAAGCCAAGTTCTAAGTAAAGTACTGACCTCTACCCGGAAAAGTTAAAATACTTCCAAGCCTGCCTGAAATTAATGAACTTAGACAAAGTTATCTAAGTATGCTCGAAAAAGTTGTAAATCATCAAGCCTTACCCGAAAATACATATTCATCCTTTTTGAGGTAAAACGCAACACTTTTGGTCTTAAACATACTATTAGCTATATTTTGTCAATAAAAATCATTGTTTAAGAGCAAACGGTGCATTTAGATATCAAATTTCAGTTATGTTTCTCTTCAAAACAATTTATTTTTAACTGAAAAGATCTCAAGAATGGGATCATATTGACTAAATAGCTTTTTCAATATTTCATTTTCAGCATTATTATGACAAAATAGACAGGTCAACAGCAGGTCTAGAATTAGCATGAATTTCATCTCTTTGATGATATGATTAAGTTTCAATTATTTTGCAGAAAATTTAATGGATAACACATGTTGTGTTCTGATGTTCCATATTTATCCTCAAGGCTTATTTGGCTTTCTTCAAATCACCCCAATTTGACTTTGACCCCCTGGTTTTGGTTAAAAACTTTTAATGACAAAACTTATTTATTTGATGTTTCTTTTCAAATTGACAAACATATTTGAGGTTGAACGTTGAACTTATAGTTTAGATAAACAGGCCTTTCATTCAGGATGTTTAAATGACTTATTTTATTGCCTCCACCCTTGTAGTTCTGTTATTAACCCTCATGTTTGAATTTTCTCAATAAAAGCTTGTGAACATATATCAACTTTTGGTTGACTAAATATTTGAAATAAAGTAGTTCACAGTTGTTCTTTGTCACTCATTATAACATGTTTCACTTTTGGGAACCAAAAACCAACAGGTTTGTGTATGACTTGATAATCACTTTTCTGCCTATCATTCGAAAAGATTTATCTAGGAACATGCATAGACAACAATGTAACTCCACATAAATCTTAGCAGTTTCTTTAAGTTTATATCACCTTAGATTTTACACATCATGGGAAAGCAACCATACATGTCAATGACTGTACTAAGAGTCCTTTTGGCCTTTTAAATCCATATGATTGGCTAAGTAGTCAATGTACTATCATTTCCCAAATTTAAAATTCAGTTTAATATTCAGTCACCTCAATTTCTCTTAATTGAAAGGTAAATGGCTATCGTGTTCGATCACAAGTGATTAACATGACCAAACATACATGTGAATATATCTCCTTTCAAAGTCAGAGTTATTAACATTGTTTTAAGTGAAGGAATAGAAAACTAGTTATAAGTGCCCGAAATGCTTTCAGTTTTCTGGTTAATGGCTATTCTTTAAATCTATGCAGATTATAGGACCAAACATACACAAGTGTATGTCCTTCCAACTGGGCAAATGACATAATTTTCAGCAAGAATAACTATTTGGGACTTTTCATTGAAAATTCCTTCTTTTAAACTTCTATAAAGCTTGAACTGAATAGTATTATAATATTTCTGCACCATTAACAACTTGCTCATGTTTTGACCTAAAAAAAGTGATTATGAAAAATTCATTGGAAAAGTCATTTTATCATTTAATTTTGACTTAAAAACTAATTTTGACACAAACAGTTGTAACATATTCAAATGTTAATCATAATTAAAATCATCAAGACAAGCAGACATGACTAACATTCAAGGTCTAGCCTATCCTAATAATATCACATGATCAGATAACACACATAAACAAACATTTAATCATGACATAAAACTAGCAAATAACAAATTTGACAATAACAAACACTACTTATCTTGATATCAAAAGCAGTTAACTGACAATCAAGCATAAGCATCAATGATACCTAATTTGCAAAGATAAGCACTTAAGCACATATAAGTCAAAATAACAATTATCATATTCAAGCACATTCACGCAACATTCAATTTGTGGGACCTCTAACTACGTAATCAATTAGCACATAGAGACACACAACTAGCACACATCATCAATCAGATCTCATCAGAGTTGATCATTCTTAGGGCTTTCAGAAGAAAGTTGAACCTGGTTCTATCAAGTGGTTTGGTGAATAGCTCTGCCAATTATCACTTGTATCAACTCTTCGCATTTCAATCAAACCGTTTTCACTACAATCTCTTATGAAATGATGTCTGATTTTCAGTGTGCTTAGTCTTAGAATGTTGAACTGGATTTTTAACAGTAAAATATGCAGCAATATTGTCAATGTAAATAGGGCTATTTAGAAAATTCAAACCATAGTCCAGCATTTGGTTTTGAATCTAGAGAACTTATGCACAGCAAGCAGATGCAGCACTATATTCTGCTACTGCAGTTGAGATTGAGACAGTTGTCTGCTTCTTGCATTGCCATGACACTAGCCTGTCACCGAAATTTTGGCATCCACCTGAGGTTGACTTTCTGCTCATGTTGCATCCATCATAATCACTGTCTGTGTAGGCAATCAGATCAAAAGACTGGTTCTTTGAATACCATATTCCTAAGTCTGGCCTTCCCTTCAAATATCTAAAAATTCTTTTGACAGCATTCATGTGGGAGACTTTTGGACTTGATTGGAATCTAGCACCGACACATACAACATACATAATGCCAGGTCTTGTAGCAGTTAGGTACATCTGGACCTAATTTTGGCTCTATATTCATGCTTATCCACAGGCTCCCCCTTTTCATCAGCAGTCATCTTTTCTTTTGTGTCCATTGGAGTTGAAGCTGTTTTGAATTCATGACATTTGAACTTGTTCAAAATGTCCTACATATATTTTGATTGGTAAATGAAAATCCCCTCAGCTTTCTATTGAACTTGCAGTCCAAGAAAGAAGTTCATATCTCCCAAAGAGCTCATGCTGTATTTGGATTTCATTACCCCTTCAAACTCCATACACATTTGTTCATTTGTTGAACCAAAGATGATATCATCCCACATAGACTTATAACAGCAGCAAATCTGATCCTTTCTTTTGTAGAAGAGTGTCTTGTCAATGGCTCCTCTTTGGAAACCATTTTCAAGAAGATGATTTGATAGCTCATCATACCATGCTCTAGGAGCCTGATGCAATCCATAAAGGGCTTTGTTTAACTTATACACCCTGTTTGGATATATTGGGTCTCAAAACCTGGAGGTTAAGCAACATACACCTCTTCATCAATCTTTCCATTTAGGAATGCAGACTTGACATCAAGCTGGAATACCCTAATGTTCTTTGAGGTAGCATATGCAGAAAAATCCTGATAACCTCAAGTCTTGCAACTGGTGCAAAGACTTCCTCAAAGTCAATTCCTTCCTCATGAAGGCATCCCAGTGCCACAAGCCTAGCTTTATTCTTAATCACTATGCCCATCTCATTCCTTTTGTTTCTAACAACACATTTAGTTCCAATTGCATACCTGTTTCTTGGCCTATCAACAAGATCCCAAACATGTAGACCTATGAACTATGCGAACTCCTCTTGTATTGCCTCCACCAAACTATTGTCCTTAAGAGCTTGAACAATGTTCTTTGGTTCTATTTGGGATAGAAAGCAGGAGTACAAACAGATGTTTGCATATTCAGAAGGACTTCTTGTAACTCTTTCATATACATTTCCAATGATGTTTTCAGAAAGATGATTCTTTTCAGTATAATGGGTTTGAACTCTCATATCAGAAACATTTGATTCATTGAGTTTTGGTTCATCAATTATCAATTCAGTTTCAGCATCATGAAACTCTTGGTCCTTCTTCATTGTTCTGTCTTGAAGTAGATGCACCATTGTTTTCCATATTCAATCTTTCAAACATATATTGAAACCTTGGTATTGTTACAACATCCTCTGTGACATCCGTGGCAAAACCGAGTACACCTTAGTACTTACAAACTCGAATAAGCGTTTAACCGCTTATTGCGTAACGAACAAACGAATAACCAAACGGGTCTGGTTATGGTCCGGATATCCCAGGGTGCTATCTATAAGTGATAAACGATCAATGCAAGCTAAAATATTAGTAATATGGCCTTAGTTCGATAGCAAAAAAGTTAAATGAAAACATGTTCGTTTAACTACCCGCTATAGATTTTAACGCGAAAGATAGTTACAAACCAAGCATTGTATCATCCGTTAAGCCGAAAAAGACTTACCAAACATTTATTTCAAATGTTTTAAGCGATCCGTGAAAATATTTTCGATTTTTACAAACGTATAGTATGTTTTTATAATTTTAAACAAAACTAGCCGAAAAACACTCGTTTTCCGCTCCGTTTGTCGCACCCGATATATTTTTGTCGCCAGAAACCGAACCCGAAATAAATTTGGACTCGGAGTTTCACGTTTGGGCACGTAAATCAAGAAAATTGGCCAAATGGGCCCAAAAGGGGACCCAACGAGCCCAGCCCGCCAAAGAAGACTTTCCCCCCTTAAACCCTTTTCATATTTAAACAAGTTCTAAGATATTTTGTGATATATTTTTCATGAGAATTCTGGACACAAGTTCTGCTCCAGCCAGAAAACCTTCAAACCCTAAGGTAAGGAGCTTAAATAAGTAGCTTTTGTATTTGTTTAAAGTCGTTTAATACCATAAAAACATGTCTTGGTTACTAAAAATCATTCCTAACCGTGTAAAAATCCTAAAAATGGTCCATAAAAATGTTTTGATCATAAAAACGGTAAGGAACATGTTTTGATAGTTTTTTGGCCATAAACACGGATGAAAGGGTTGAAACGGCGTTTTTACGGTTCAAAAGTTCGTTTTTGTGCACTAGCCGAAACCCTAAGTTAAGGGCTGTTATGTTGATGAAAAATTTCTTGGTTTGTGATATAGGACTTGTACCTAGCTTTCTTAGAAGTACAAGAACCTGAAAACTTGATTAAAAAGTCGGAAACGAGCCAAACCCGCTAAGGTAATACCGAAACACTCGCTTACGGGCTGTTTAGGTTAAGGTTGTGATGTTCATATTATTAGACCTTGAAAATTTTTAAGGGAAATCAGGGACCATGTCATTGAGTCCCTGTTCAAATTTGGCAATTCTTTGACCATCCGAGAATATTTGCGAATTTATTACCGAATTTCGACGTTTATTTGGGAAAAATAGCTAAAATACTTCACAAATTATGAAATTTTTCTGGGAACTCAGATTTAATGTATTTTGATAACATAAGAGTTTTGAGATCATTTGGAGAAGTCTAAGGGTGTTTTGTACATATACGTTCATGCGAATTTTTATAGCTGAATTTGGGCCGAAATGAATATTGAACAGGCTTTTTACATTTTGGAATTGATACAGGTTGTGTTGGGACATGATTTGAGTATTCAGGAAATTTTGTGGAATTTTTGGAAATTGTTTGGGATAAACAGACGATTTTCAGGCGAAATATAGCTGATAAAATGAATTTTTATAAATTATTAAATCAGTAAATAATTCTAAAAATATTTTTATAAAAATCTACATATTTTAATTGATAAGTGGCTAAATTTTCATAATTTAATGATTAACGGTTAATTCATTATGCTAATTTAAAGATTAAACAAATTCAGTTTTTATAAAAACCGGCAAGTTCGCGACTAACGAACCTGCGGGAATATCAAAACACCAAGAGTGATCAAAAATCATATTTTTGGACTAATTAAGTAAAAACGAACATTTCTATGAAAAACCTGGACAATCCGGATAGATTGTGCGCGTTTCTTCTTAAATTAAACTGAATAAACGGAAACGGACCCCGAGGCTAATCCGGTACCCCAGTATGTGATCCTTCTTTATAACTTAATCATTTTATTAACCAATACATTTACCCAAGCTTATTTTCCCATAAATGTTTTCTGAACGCGTAACCGAACAACTTGGCCCAGCTGAGAAAACAGGAATCTGTGCCAAGTTCAGTTTTAAGTATTAGACAATAAACAACATCACAGCCTAAGCCTATTACCACTTTCTGGGCGTATCAGCTATACCCAGATTAGTTATACAGCCCGGTTTAATACTGAGATTATAATAATATTAGATATTAATATTATTATAATATGGACTATAGGGACTAAGTGATAGCAAGGGAAACGAACCCCGTGCTGATCTCGCACTGAGTGCCTACAAAACCGTGAGTTTCATGACCCCACTCTTTAAACTATTTTACGGACTTTTTGGATGGAAAGCATGTTTATACACGTTATTTATCTAAACACGGATCAGGATTTAAAATATCTGAACATTTATATATGAAAAGTCCCTACAAACATAATGACTGACTACGTGCTGATGAAAGATGATTATTATCGTTGATTGATATATTGAGTGGAGATAATACGAATTTCAAAACATAAAGAAATTACACGTGACATCATGTTTATACAAACACGTTATGTAATGTTAAACATAACTAATTTGGGAGACAACGTGGTCTGTAATGGCCATGGGGATAACGTGGTCTGTGATGATTATGGGGCTGTTGTGGGCAGAAGGGGGGCCACAATAGTAACAAACTAAATTTGAGTATGGCCTATGAGCCAAGTTCTGCTGCAACTTATAAACTAAAGTTAAGTATGGCCTATGAGCCAAGTTCTGCTGCAACTTACTAAACTAAAGTTGAGTATGGCCTATGAGCCAAGTTATGCTGCAACTTATAAACTAAAGTTGAGTATGGCCTATGAGCCAAGTTCTGCTGCAACTTATTAAACGAACTAACTTGATTATGACATGAATGTTAAGAAAATAATGTGATTATGCGTATTGTGGGCGGATGGGAAGCCAAAGTATTTGGTGATACGTGATAAATACTATATGTGTATATGTATCTATATACATGCTATGTGATTAGCCGTAGGAAATACTATGTGTAGAATATACTAATTATTTGCGTGTACACTATATAATGTTTGAGTTTACATGGAACCGTTGTGGGAGAAAGGGGGTCCACGGTGGTTGGTTAAACACGGAAATTGGAAACAGGTAGTACGAACAAGCAATCACGATTTTACTAAAATTTCGAATTTATATTATAAACTTACATGTGTGCATATGCACACACAAGGATATGGCTGTACATATTTATACAACCGTAAATACATATTTTACATACGCGCGTACATACAAACTATGACTGTATGGTGCGCATAACTGATTTCTTTAAAACTTATGAAACTCACCAACTATTCGTAGTTGACCTGTTTTAACATGCTTTTCAGGTAATCAGATATGAGAAGTAATTTCCTGTGCGTTACGTGTCTGATTGGTGATTGATGTCGTGGGCATTTGAGTTAGAAGTAAAGTGATTGAAGAACAGGTTTAATTGTATCACTTAGTTTGTAAAAGATGTTAGAACGATGTAATATATTGTAAATTAGTTAGTAATGTTTCTTTATGAACAATGTATTTGATACCAGTTGTATCTGTTGCATTTCCGTTTTACGCTTCCGCAATTCGCTTAACGGGGTGTGACAGAAGTTGGTATCAGAGCCATTGGTTATAAAGAATTAGGTTATCCATAGGATACCTATAATATAACCGTAGGCTTGATTATCACTGGGAAAGTTAATAATGAGTAACGATAGATACTGATGGATGCCGGGATGAACTCGAAGGGCAAGTGAGTTATTATGGTCCGGAACGTAATAACAGACTTGCTTGTACGAGGGAGTTCGGGGCGATGTCGCGGAACATATTGGTAGGTAAAAATGGCAACATACGTGCATAAAGGTGATGTGAAGTATATATGACATGTGCGTACGTGCTTATCTGAGACGAGGTATAGGGATTCGTGTACGTACGGTACTACGGATGACTTTGAATCTTATCATAACCAATATTATATTCGGTTATAATCACTATTAATTCCTATTCTAATCAAAATTATATCTTAACAAAATTAATATTATATTTTATTGTAATTAATATTATATCTGTTCATAACAAATAAAATATTTTATTTCTGCCCTAATTAATAATATCTTTTGTGTGGATCTAAACTATCAAAAAACATTCTCTTCTGATTAGCGATTGCACCGAAAGATGTGAGTAGTTTTACAATTGATGAAGAACCGGTG
>NW_027503678.1:0-28857 GCF_021521415.1 Bidens hawaiensis
AGGAGGAACCCCCCCTTCTCAGTGACGAGCTTACGGTGTCTGTTTTGCAGGTCCCCTGAAGAACAACGTTCTCTGCTGGACCTCATCCTCGTGGAAACATTACTTAAACCCCAGATTATCCATAATCTACCCAGGGTTAACCTAGTGTTTCTTCATTGGCGCCATCCGTGCATAAAAGCTAGAACTAATTTAGTTTTTTCAAAATTTCTGAAGAAATGGTTAACGTTACTCCGGTCCCAAGGCCAGTTAACCGACCAAGAAACCCCGGTAACCACAACCCCAGCAACTGGGGGGAACACCGGCGGTTATACAAATCTTACGAACACTACCCCGACTACCCAAGCCGGGGCAAGTGCAGTAAATATTCCACTGGGGTTCACTGATGCCCAGTTGGAAAAACGAACGAGGGTCCCTCGCCAAACACTGGATCAAGTGAAGGCGTGGGCTAGAGGTGCACAAATCGGTTTTTTTTGAAAAAACCGGTTCGGTTATTAACCGGACCGGTTTTTTTTATCCAGAAAAAAACCGGTTCGGTTAATAACCGGAACCGGTTATTAACGGTTTTTGTCAATGAAAACTCAAACCGGCCAAACCGGTTTGGACCGGTTTAGAAAACCGGTTAGAACCGGTTATTAAACCGGTTTTTTTTACAACCGGTTTTTTAATAACCGGTCTAACCGGTTAACCGGTTTTTTTTTTTTTTTTTTTTTTTTTTTTTTTTTTTTTTTTGCTTTAGGGTTTAGGGTTTAGGGTTTCGTTGTTAGCATTCTTTGCTTGGAAGATTAAAAACACATAACTTTCATTTATAGCTTTTACATTAAAAATACAAACATTAAATCGTTATCGCATATTCGTAACTCAAAAATACAAACATTAAAGAATGCTTAGACACGATTACATTAACAAGTTGATGTTTGTTACTCATTTTCTTCGCTACCCGATCCCGAGCTATTCCTTAGGTAATCGTCGTACGCGGCTTCTTCATCGGTCATTGGTTGAGTGTGTCCTTGATTGACCTCGTCTTCATACAAGGCCGCCTCATACTCCATTTCCCCCTCGAGTGAGCGTTGATGTTGTGCCCTATCTAAAGAGTCCAAGTAATCCTTGTAGCAAATCGACATCTCTACAGCTGGTGGAGTGAGTCGAGTCCTCCTAATCGATATAACCCTGCCAGAAAACAGAAAAAGCAGACTCCGAAGCTACCGTGGAAGCTTGGACCGTTAGTAAATCTTTGGCCATGGCGGCGAGGATCGGAAACTCATCCTCCTTACCTCTCCACCAAGCCAGCATATCAAGACTTCTAAATTCATCCGGAGGTCATGTGTTTCACAAAGTTGGTACCACCATACCTTCCAAGTTCACTGCTTGGGGTGTTTACCCTTTGACGTTTACCGGCGTCTTCCCAAATCATGTAGTACATCCCCATTTCAAGGTCGGTTTGGGATTGGGATTGGGCAACAGCTCTTAACGAGTCATGAATTTGGGGAAGACGACCCGTGTTTTGTAAGGTAAACATCATACATGTTTGCCAAGGTGGTGTTGAAAGCATTCTTTAAAGTTTGGTTATAATGGGGGTTTTGATCGTCGTTTAACTCTAGCTCATCACAAATTTTTTCTATTAAAGCTTCAACACCACCAACATTGATGCAAGGGTTTAACGCAGCCGCACAGGTCAAAACAGCGGGTAGTTGTTGAAAATATTTTCTAAATTTTTCTTTCATTTTTGCACCCATATCAAAATAAGGTGCACCCCTACAATGAATTTCAGTCAACTTTGTGCACATGACAGCAATTTTTGGTAAAGCAATGGGGCTTGTTGGATAGTAAACCCCGGATAAACTAGTTGTGCAAGATTTAAAAATTTGAAGAACCTCCGTAACGATCTCAATCAATAACCAGTTTCTAGGATCGTACGGTGCACATTTACCCCTATTTGACAAAATTTGATGAAACGCAATTAACGATTGTTTTTGTTGGATGGCTTTCTCAAACATTTCACAAGTCGAGTTCCATCTTGTTGGACAATCCCAATTAGGCCCCAACCATTGACAGTTAGCTTCTTCACAAAATTTTTTGTATCTTGAAAATGTTGAATTGTTGCTAAAAACATCTCGTAACATTCTTTTAAAATTGTTTCTTTGCGTTTCGATCACGTTTAACCCATCTTGCACGGCCAAGTTGATAATATGTGCAATGCATCGGCTATGAAAAAACGCTCCATCACAGATAGGTTTATACTTTAATTTTAAATGGCCAACCGCGGCCGTATTGTTGGACGCGTTATCAAACGATATTGAAAAGATTTTATCTTCAATCTTGTATTGTCGAATGACTTTATCCAAGAGTTTAAAAATATTTCTACCCGTGTGCGGGTAATCAAACAATTGAAACGCAACGGTTCGTTTCATCATTTGCCACGACCGGGGGTCAACCCAATGAGCCGTCACACAAATGTATGAGTCGGGCGAACCATTAGGTACCGACCACACATCCGTTGTTAAGTTCACACCAGTTTGTAAGTTTGAAAAGTATGAAATTAGTTCGGATTTAGCGTTTTTCCATGCTTTAAGACAATCTCTTCTAAGGGTCGAACGACTTACGTGTTGGTAGCGTGGTTGAACATACTTTTGCATCATCTCCGTGAATTGAGGGTTGTCGAAGTGGTTGAAAGGAAGTGATTGTTGAATCACAAAGTTGCCAAACTGTTGACGTACCGCTTCAAGGTCGTACGTAAACACCGTTCCTTGATTCGTCATCTCCGGCTGCGAACTACTTCCGGATTCGTCCTTCAAGACCTTGCAAGAGGGCTTTTCTACATGAGCTCTTAAACTGGAGTTTGCTTCTTTGTTATAAAACTTCAAACAATGTTTGCATCTAGCTTTTTGGGTTCCGTTAGACATTTCGCATAGGTCGAAATGTTGCCAAATATCTTGGTTTCGTTTCGTGGGGATGACCCGAACGACGGTTTCTCCCGTGTTCGAGGCACCCATGTTGACCGATGAAGCAGCACTTTGGGAGGCCATGATAATCGACTACGAATTAAGAGTGGTATACTCGAGTATGAAATAAACGACTACGAAAGAAGAGCGTTTGGAGTTGTATAATCGCGTATGAAATAAACGTTTAGAGCGTTTGGAGTTGTATAATCAAGTGTGATCTAACCAATACCCAACCTAAACTATATATAGATGTTTGTGGGGGTAAAATGGTAAAAAAACAAAAAAAAAACGGCTAAAAAACGGTCAAAAAAAAAAAAACGGCTATAAAGCCGTTTGGTAACGTTCGAAAACCGGTTTAACCGGTTAACCGGTTATTAAAAAACCGGTTAACCGGTTTTTTTTATAACGGTAATAAACCGGTTATTTTAAAAACCGGTTAACCGGTTTTTTAATAACCGGTTATTAAAAAAAACCGGTTATAAAAAAAACCGGTTATAAAACCGGTTTTGGCTCCAAAACGTATAACCGATACGTAAACCGGTTACGTAAACCGGTCAAACCGGTTTTTAAAAAAACCGGTTTTTAAAAAACCGGTTTCCGGTTGAACCGGCCAAACCGGTTCCGTAACCGGTTTTTTTGAACACCTCTGGCGTGGGCCGAAGCACGTCAGAGAGAGTTCCAAGCTGAATTGGATGAACGCTTGCGTTCAGTTCAACAGGCTGACGAATTCGGCAGTACTCGCCAACATCTCAATATGAACAGCGAGTGCGAGTACTCAGACGACGAAAGGGAAGAATCCGATACCGACGCAAACCCTCGCCATAAGGCGAAAGGGAAGCGTAAGGAAACGGACTTCCAGCCGAAAAGGAATTTTGGGGAAGCTTTTAAACCAACGAATGCGGAGAAAAACCCGCGTGACTTCTCCAAAACCTTTAGGCCAACTGCTACAAATGCAGGAAAGTCAAAGTTCGCAAGGGACATTGCGGAAGCAATCGCCCAGAGAAGTGCCAAACAAATGTCCAACATTGGCACTTATGATGGTCTATCCGACCCAGACGACCACTTGAACAGATTCATTGCGGGGGCAACCGTCAGTAACTGGACGGAACCCACGTGGTGTTATATGTTCCAGATGACTCTGGTTGGAGCGGCCAGGGCATGGTTCGATCGTTTACCGGTCCACCACATATATGACTGGGCTGACTTTCAGAACAAGTTCAGCCAGCACTTCAGCCAACAGAGGAAATATACTGAAGAACAGGGGACGATCCTCAACTGCGTTAGAGAGGAGGATGAATCTTTACTAGACTTCATCACCCGCTTCAACTCCAAAAAGCTAAGTCTCGGCAACATAAGTGAGGATCTTGTTCGCGCCGCTTTCATCCAAGGCGCCGAATACCCAGAGCTTATCCGCACATTGACGGGTAAGGATGGCATGCCATCAACATGGGATGCCATCATGACGGCGGCTAAGCGCTTTGCCGAGACGGAGAAACAACTGGGAAGGGATCTTCCCCAGAGTACACACCTCTACACGCAGAGGACAAGAGAGAACAATGTTCGGATCGCCCGGTAGAACAAAAAGAGGAAGCTAGGTATCTGGAAGTCAAGGGTAAACTTTGACACCTCATCCAGCTCTCACCCTCTTGTTGGCGGAAGAAATCACACACACCCTTCAAACCAAAAGCACCGGTGGACGCCACTCACCAAAAGCGTCACGGAGATATTTGCCACTGAAAAGCTACCGTGGCCAAAAGCTCCAATGATCCGCAGCGACCTAATGCGGATCAGAGCAAATCCTGTGACTTCCACGGGACAAAAGGTCATAGTACGGAAGAGTGTACATCCTTGAAGGATATTATCGAAGCATTCGTCAAGGATGGAAGACTGGCACACCTGGTGGCATCAATCAAGAAGGGAGGAAGAAACGACAACCGGTACCGAGGCAACGGACGAAAGCCCGTTGACATCAGCATCAACATGGTTCATGGTAAGATCAGAGGAAGAAAAAGGCGAACGCCAGAACCATGTGCGTGGAAGGAAGCTGAGGTGCGCTTCCCGCGAGTGCCAGGAGGACCCAGCAAAGAAGGCCCTATCGTCATCAAAAGCCAGCTGGGGCACTACATCACTTCCCGCACTCTTGCTGACAACGGCGCATCGTCAACGGTGATGTACAGGCAGTTCTTTGACAAGCTAGACGACGAAGACAAGGAACGCCTGGAAACGATCTGCGCCTCGATGGAAGGGTTTGATGGCAGCACAAACACCCCCCTGGGTATCCTATCTTTCCCCGTCACTCTTACGGATGGGAAACACTCCCGCACAGAAGATGTGGACTTTGTCGTGATGAGGAAGCCACACCATACATACGACATCCTCTTCGGGAGAGACGGGATGGCAAGGTTCAACGCCGTGGTATCCTCAGTCCACGGCATGATGGGATGGCCAACAGCTGAGGGTGTAGCGATGATCACCGGCATTCCCCAGGTATGCATCGCATCTGTCTCATCTAAACCCAAACCAAAGATGGCTAAACCAACCATCACCGAACCAGAAAGATGGGCCTTCAACGGCAAGTACCCTGACCAGGCCGTCACAATTGGCCCAACAATTGTTGATCCCACACGCACCTTACTCAAGCGCTTATTACAAAAGAACGCTGACATCTTCGTGTGGACACCAGCTGACATGACTGGTGTACCCCGAAGTAAGGCAGAGCATAAGCTCAAATGCGATCCGGCTGTTACGCCGATCGTACAAAAGCGCAGAGTAATGGGGCCAGAACAAACTAACGCGTGTAGAACCCAAGTCAAGGAACTCCTTGACGCAGGCATCGTACGCGTTAGTAGATATCAAACTTGGGTTGCAAATCCCGTTATGGTACCGAAGAATAACAAACAATGGCGCATGTGCATAGATTTCAAAGACTTGAACAAAGCATGCCCCAAAGATTGTTATCCGTTACCTGAAATTGATCTTAAGGTGGACTCGTTGGCACCATTCCGCCTTAAATGCTTCCTGGACGCGTATAAGGGGTACCATCAAATCCACATGGCCGTTGATGATCAGGACAAAACCGCTTTTCGGACGCCCGATGGCACATTTTGTTACCAAATGATGCCATTCGGACTTAAGAATGCCGGGTCCACATACCAACGCCTGATGGACAGCCAGTTTCATGCCCAAATTGGGAGGAACTTGGAGGTCTACATGGATGACTTGGTCATCAAAAGCCCTGACCCAGAAGCGATGTTGAAAGACATCGAAGAAACTTTCAACACGCTCAGGAAGATAAACATGAAGCTCAACCCGAGCAAGTGTGCCTTTGGAATGGAAGAAGGGAAGTTCTTGGGGGTCATCGTCACTAAAGATGGCTTCAGAGCGAACCCTGAAAAGGTCGAAGCCATTATCAAAATGGAATCACCTACTACCATCAAACAGGCTCAGACACTGAATGGACGACTAGTGGCACTTAATCGCTTTTTGGCAAACCACGCGGATAAGTCGTTTCCCTTCGTGTCAACATTGAGAAACTGTTTAAAGAAAACGCACTTCCGCTGGACACCAGAAGCGGAAGCAGCTTTTCAGGAGATTCGGTCACGCTTGATCGAACTCCCAACGCTGACAGCACCAAAAGCGGGAGAGGAGTTAATCCTATACCTTTCCGCAACTGATAGAGCAACCGGGGCAGTCCTGCTAGTAGAACGAAAAGGCATCCAGATGCCGATCTATTATGTCAGCCGTATCCTAACAGACGTAGAAACCCGGTACTCTACCCTCGAAAAATTAGTCTTAGCACTTATACACGCTTCACGCAGGCTAAGACGATATTTCCAGGGTCACCCAATCACCATTCTCTCCAACTTCAAACTTGCAAACGTTCTAGGCAAACCCGAGTTATCGGGACGCCTAGCCAAATGGGCAATTGAGTTGGGGGAATACGCGATAAAGTATAAGCCAAGACCAGCCATAAAAGGCCAGGTTCTGGCCGACGTTATTGCAGAAGTGCCTGTATCGCGGGAAAAAGAGTGCCAGGAAGAGGCTCAACCCTCTCCAGCACAAGACATCAATGATGTCTGGCGACTCTACACTGATGGAGCAGCCAGTAACGAGGGTTCAGGCGCAGGGCTGAAACTAACCAACCCAGCGGGCCAAGAATACACTTACGCTATTCGACTGGATTTTCCAAGTACGAATAACGAAGCCGAGTATGAGGCATTCTTGGCTGGGCTGAGAATTGCGCGTAAGATGGGAGTGAAAAACTTGGAAGCCCACGTGGATTCCATGTTAGTAGCCAATCAAATCAACGGGACGTACACGGCCGTGAACGACACAATGGCCCTGTACCTCGCACAAGCAAAATCCCTTATGCGCGATTTCAACGACTGCAAAGTCATACACGTCAAGCGAAGTGAAAACAAATCTGCGGATGCGTTAAGCAAGCTTGCATCATTAGCCTTCACCCACTTAGGAAAGGATATCCGCATTGAACTCCTCGAGACACCTTCGGTCCCGCACAAGGAAATTTGTGTCATCCAAACCGGCACGAAAACGTGGATGACACCAATAATAAAATACCTTGCGGCAGGTACACTACCAGAATCCAAAACACAGGCAAGAAAACTACGCTGTAAAGCACTGAATTATCAACTCATCGATGACATCCTTTA
Source organism: Bidens hawaiensis (assembly GCF_021521415.1). Taxonomy (NCBI): domain Eukaryota; kingdom Viridiplantae; phylum Streptophyta; class Magnoliopsida; order Asterales; family Asteraceae; genus Bidens; species Bidens hawaiensis. The sequence continues at coordinate 7,610 of NW_027503678.1, forward strand.
CAGACGTAACTTTCTTGGCCCACTCTTAAGATGCGTGGACAACCAAGATGCTGACTACCTCCTAAGGGAAGTACACGAAGGCATCTGTGGAGTACACGCAGGTCCCCGCGCTGTTGTAGCTAAGCTAAACAACGCGGGATACTTTTGGCCGGGGATGCATACGGATGCACTGGTATACATCAGAAAATGCAGGTCTTGCCAGCTTTACGCACCCAACAAGCACCGCCCGAAGAATGAACTTGTTCCAGTCACTTCTTCATGGCCATTTCAGAAGTGGGCCATCGATGTGACAGGCCCATTTCCTACAGCAGCAGGAAATGTTCAGTTCCTAGTGGTGGCCATCGACTACTTCACCAAGTGGATAGAAGCAAAACCTTTAGCCCAAACAACCGCGAAACATATCAAAAAATTTATTTGGGAATTTATTATTTGTCGTTTTGGACTTCCACAGAATTTGGTGAGCGATAACGGCACCAACTTTGCTGACAAGAAGCTACAACAGTGGCTGAAAGAACTTCAAATCACCCACACCTTTACCTCAGTGGCACACCCGCAAGGTAATGGTGAGGTGGAAAGAGCAAATAAGAGCATCGTCGAAGGCATAAAGAAAAGACTCTTGAAACACAGATCCGGCTGGGTGGACGAGCTTCCGCACGTCCTTTGGGCAAACAGAACGCTGAAGAAGGCCAGTACGGGAGAAACCCCGTTCAGTCTCACTTATGGCACTGAAGCCATGGTCCCGGTCGAAATTGGTTTACCCTCACCAAGGGTCTTGATTCAGCCAGAAGACAATGATGCGGAAAGACGGTTAGACCTTATGCTAACCGAGGAACGCAGAGACTTAGCCGCAGTGCGTGAAGAGAACTACAAGCGACAAATGCAAAAGTACTACAACACGCGGGTAAAACTCTGCAACTTCAATGTAGGAGACTACATACTGCGTAACAACGAGGCTTCGAACCAAGAACGCCCAGGAAAGCTGGCCCCGGTCTGGGAAGGGCCATACATTATCAAAGAAGTCCTGGGAAAGGGCGCATACCGGCTCGAAAGGCTCGATGGCACTCTCATCCCAAGAACATGGAATGGAGCTCAATTACGCAAATGTTATATGTAGATCAATTCCAAACTTGTAAAGAAAAGGCCTAGAGCCACTTCTAATGGAAATGATTCTCCTTTCACAATGTGTTGATAGCCTTACCTTTATACTTATGAACTTCCCACACTGGTGCTGGTATTCACCGCATAAATGGGGGAAGAAGTAAGTCGTTACGTGTGGAAGGCGGCAAAACCCGCATAAACACAACGATAAAAATAAGGAAAACCTACACGCAGGTCAGATGTAAGTAAAGTTTAGCCATCCTTGTAAGTGCAAGTGACGGTCTTACCCGCACAATCACGAACAAGGAAGCAAAACTTAAACCTATCATCTACCATGTTCAAAGGTTAACTTATTCTGAACACTTAGAAAATTTCAAAGGAAAAGATGAGGAAAACTTCCACGCAGGTCAGATATAAGTAAAGTTAAGCCATCCTACTAAGTGTAAGTGACGGTCATACCCGCACAATCATGAAAGAGGAAGCGAAACAAACTTATAATTTACCACGTTAAAAAGTTAACTTATCTAAGTACTAAAGAAATTACTAAGTTAGATCAAAACATGCGTAAAATAAACAAGGCAAAGAACAAACGCAATCTTTATTTCATTAAATTCAAATATTACAAAGATAGCTATACAAAAGCAAAAATCTACGCTAATGGTGGAAAGGGATCTTCAGAATCAGGCTTCAGGACCACTTCCACTTGGACCCGCTCCATCAGTAGAGCGTGGTGGTTCAAGGAAGGCTTTAAGAATAGCTAGCCCATCATCAGCAGCAGCGACTTCGTTCACCTTCTCCACCACAGGATGCGGGAAGGCGGCATACTGGTTCACTGCTTGGTCGTAAATAGCTTCAGTATCCACATCGTACAAAGGGAAGTTGGAAGGCGGGATGCCTTTCTCAACGAACCCTAGACCAAGCAGGAAGCCGGCCTTCTCCCCATCCTCATGAGAAGCGTTGAGGGCTGCGCTCATAGCATCGTCATAAGACGTCTCTGAGAAGACCCGATGCACAACCTACAAAGAAAAAATACAAGTATCAGAACCTTTTCTATTTACAAAGAAAAGCGTGAAGATATAAAGCTAAAGATACCTAAGACAACGCTTCTCGAAGAAGCCATTCCTTGGCAACCAGAGCTTCTTGGAGGGCAGCTTGAGCTTCGTTACGGGCGCGTTCGGCTTCACTCTTGTTGAGGTTGGCAAGCAACACATCTTTAGCCGCAGCCTCTTCGACGCCCTTTAGCTTACGCTCGGTATGGTCAAGCACCCCCCTCTGATCCAGGATTTCTTGAAGCTTCTTAGCGTCCTCCATCGCCAAGGCATCATGAGCCTGCTGGAGAGCCTCTAATTTGGCTTTAAGCTCTTCATTCTCCAGGCGTAGAGGCTCAGCAACAGCTTCAGCCTTGGTGGCCCTTTCAGTCGCGTTCCTAGCAGTCTCCTTAGCCAGCCGAAGCTGTTCATTAACAGCTTGGGCAGCCTTGGAGCGAGCCTCGAGACGGGCCTGAACCTCGACTTCAAGGGCCTTGAACGCCTTCTCCTTCTCCGCCGCCGCGGCGGAAAGCCTCCTATTCTCCTCCCGGACAGCCCGCGCCTGAGCTACTTCCTGAAGGCGAGCTGCTTTTAACTTGTCGTTTTCACGACAAAGCAGCTCGACGCGCGGCTGCATCCGGGCGAGGAGAACCCGAAGCTCATTGCTTAGCCTACCCTCCTGGTAGCTAGCCATGGCTTCCCCCAACGCACCACTGGGAGCAGCGTGACGAGCCCACTCCACGCACTCCACAGGTGTGCGAAGGGTTGTTCCTCGGCGAATGTTCCATCGTGGAACATACACTTCATTGGAATCCGACACTGCAAAAAACAAAGAGCAGTTAGGAAAAGATGATTGACAAATATAAAATAGGCCAAAAGAACCCTACGCACTTGTAGGGTCAATAACAGGCCGATAGCCGCCGAACCCATCACCTGAACCCAAGGGAAATCCATCCAAGAGGTCAGGCAGATGGGAAGGTGGCAGAGTTTGGCGATACGCCCCATGCATACCTGAAGGATCGGCCGTCGTTGCCGATGACGGAGGAGGCATGGTGGCGGCCGCCGCGGTGGCCGCTGCGGAATCCGCAGCAATAGTAACCGCCGGCTCGGTGAAGGATGCTGTAAAAATCGCACTCACAGCCGGCGGTGACGTCATCTCAGCTGGAACAGTCGGCTCAAAGGAGTGAGCAACTGAACCAGCGGAAGCAGGCGCAGGCGCCTGGGTCGACGCCTCAGGTAGGCTGACCAAGCCTACCGTCATTGGCGGAGAGGTACTCCTCTGCGCTCCACCCCGGAATGCGTCAACATCCACGCCTGCGTAAAGAAGATAAGTGTTAAATGATATTAAGCTATGAAGTTAAAAGACAAGAAGTTTGTACTTACGGGTTTTCTTGAGCCTAAAGGTACGGAGAGGCGGGGACGAACCCGATGGAGCCGGCCTCTTTCCGCCGGTTACCGTCGTCTTCTTGGGCTCTCCGGAGGTGACAGTCGCAGCCTCCGGAGCGGTGGTCTTATCACCACCGGGATTCCCCGCCACCTCTTCGCTCTCGGTCTCCGAATCAAACCGAGGCGCCGGATCGGCAGTGGAGGCCACCTTCTCCTTCCCCTTCCCGCCGGCATCCTTCTTCTTCCGCACCAACGGAGGACCATCTGCGGATTCCTCATCAGAACAAACGATTAGAGGAATTCCAGCAGAGGTTTCAACATTGAGGGGTCGAGGGTCGAATAGCGCCTTACCTGGCCGACGGGCGCTAAGGATCTCATGGCCTTGCGGATAGACCTCCACGAACCGATCCGCCGTTTGTTCTAGGATGGGCAACTCGTTCTCGTCTAGAGCGCGAGTACCCATCCGAGCCGGACCGTCAGCCTCCCGCGGGTTCAGGAGCGACTGCAAGTCGTTCCCCTCTGAAAAAAAAAAAAAAAAAAAAAAAAAAAAGTTAGAAGAGATTCTAAATCAACAAAAAAGAAACGAAGCATACCGTAAGGAACAGAGTTCGAACCGTATTCGAGGACGATCGGAATCTTTCGCGCATCCGCCTCCTTCCACACCCGGCTCATCCCCAACATCACCATCCCGGACTCCGCAAACCGGTAAACCGGAGATTGGACCCGGGATATCTTCGAAAACCATTCCGCCTCCTCGTAGTTGGAGGCGTGAAGGCTGGGAAGTGCTTGCCCGTTCTTGAATTTCATGGCAATGGGGATGGCGCGAGCAGATATGAAGAAGAACTCCCGCTTCCACGCGCGAAGACTGCGCTCGGTTGCGCAAATCTTCAAACCCTTGATCCGGGTTATCAACGTGTACCACCCCTGGATGCACCTCCAAGTATAGAAGGTCATCAGGCGGTCAACATAGGGCTCAATGCCCAAAATCCGGCACACCCACTCGAAGTGGCGAATCTTGGCGATCGCCATGGGGTGCAACTCGGTCAAATGAACACCGTGCCTCTCAAGGACACGGTAAACAAACTTTGTCAATGGGAACCTAAGATTCCCATAAACAAAGAATGCAGCATAAACCCCGATCTTGCCTCTGGGGGCATCGTACACCGTCTGATGGGGTTCAGGAAACTCAGGCTCGAGAGACTCGAGCATGAACTTCCTGACGACGTAACGATACAGATCGCCAGGCAGAGCACACTGGCACTCGCCAGCAGTACTATGGTCATCAGCTGTAGATTCGAGATCACGAGACATCTTGTAAAAGAAAAAGAAAACGATTTCGGGAGAATGCTTGCCTGATAAGGTGAGTATTCGCCGGAAATCGCAAAGAAGATGAAGAGAAGAGTGAAAGTGTGGATTACAAAGAACCCTCTCCCCCTTTATATACTAATCGCAATTAATGCGATGAAATTAATGCGGAAGAGAGAGCAAACGAAGGTGCAATGAAACTATGACACGTGGCAAAAAGCAAGCTGGCAACAGCTGTTGACAGGACGCATACCATTAATTTCGCGGCCACGCGCCCGAAAAATCGCGCCCACGCGCCTGAAAAAGCGTCTGGAATGACCATGTACTGTCACGTCACCATAACTTCCTGCACGTCCTGACACAGTCAGAAGAAACCGTCGCACGACGTGTCAGAGGTTTGGACTGTTCTTATCCTTCCACCAACTCTTTGAATTTCAAAATTCAAAATTCAAAAAGATTCAAAAGTAAGCGGGAAAATACCCCTTACCTTGGCAACCAAGTAACTGTAAGACATGTGCGGGTACAGTGTTAAGGCAAAACCCTTCACATACTTAGCAACTGCAAGGAATTGAAGCCAAGAATTCCTCGGCAACCAACTAACCGTAAGACGGATGCGGGTACAGTGTTAAGGCAAAACCCTTCACACACTTAGCACCCGCAGGGAATTGACGCCAGGAATACCTTGGAAGTAAAGTAACCGTAAGACAAGTGCGGGTACAGTGTCAAGGCAAAACCCTTCACATACTTAGCACTCTGCAGGGAATTCAAACCAAGAAGGATCTTCTGGGCCATGCTGGCGGAAACGGCAATAACATCCCCGCATTACGGGAACGTCGAGAACTATATTGTTCGAAACTCCATGATGGGATTGGTGGTTTTAGCATAATTGATCAGTATGTTGAAAACTACCAAAACCCTACGGAGAATCCACAAGTGGGACTCAACGCTCCTGACGTACGAGGAGGTTACAAACCTACCCGCTTCACACCCAAAGATCAAGCAGAAAAGTCGGGAATTTCTGCGTGACATCAGGAAAACCGCGGGAAGAATCACCACGGAAAACCTAAAAACTAAACCCTTTTCAAAAACCCCTTGCTAAGTCCAAAAGCTCACCTCACTTGTTAATAATTCATGAGAAGAACATTGGACTGGGGGGACTTGAAGAGGTAGGTCCCAGCAGAGCCCAGTTGGACCCGCAAGACTCACCTTGAATAGGGACGTCTGCGCAATGACCAACTGCTCCAGCAGGACCCACCATGCTCAGAGAACCTTACGCGCAGTACGCCAGCTGTACCCGCAGGGAAAGCCTCCCAATGGCGAAGTACCCCGCCTGTTCCCGCAGCTGCGGATACAAGCCATCAGGGAAGGCTACCCGCACTAACAGCAAGGCTACACGCACAAGGCATTCGCTACTTCAGTAGTCACATGAAGGAATGAGCAAGGCGGGAATACTCCCGCCTAAATGAGCCAGTCCGTATGCTCCTGGAAGGTCTATCGTACTATACCCACTAAGGTATGGGCGGAACAGACAATTTGACCAGAGCAGCCCATGAACCAATCACAGGGTGACAGCTCACCGACAACAATACGAGGATGAGCATCCTCTAGTACTGTTTTGTCACTATTAGCCGCTGCCTACTCACCAACCCTTACGATGGGACGTGCGCAGCCTACAGTTGGTGGAACAGTGCGTAGCCGGCAGTAAAGGAACAGTATACAGCCGACAATTACTGTTGGCCGTAGCCTATCCACCAACCAGCATGGCCTGTGCGTAGCCCACTGTTGGTAGAACAGGAATACTATTCAGCCGGCTGTACCTTCTGGGAAACCTACCTTCGGCCATAAATACTCCAACACCTTGGAATGGTAAGGACATCATCTGATATCTCAATCTTATCTAGCAATCTCTTAATATACACTTATATTCAGAGCAATCTAGTCTGATTCTCACGCCGGAGGGTGGTCACAAGGAGGAACCCCCCCCCCCCCTTCTCAGTGACGAGCTTACGGTGTCTGTTTTGCAGGTCCCCTGAAGAACAACGTTCTCTGCTGGACCTCATCCTCGTGGGAAACATTACTTAAACCCCGGATTATCCATAATCTACCCAGGGTTAACCTAGTGTTTCTTCACATACATTACACTTTATTAGCTTAAATGTGCAAATTATAGACTCTAGCAGTCAATGTCAGGATTTCAGATACTTACAGTTGTTGGTTTGTAAAATGAAATATTTAAATCCACGAACAATATTGCACTGTCATGCTGATCGGTTTGGATATACGCAAAAATAGGAAGAAAAGTTTTGTATGTGTTTCATGTTACGATCCAACCAAGGTCAAGAAAGCAAGAATGCACAAAAATAAGGCAAAAATCATTGAAGTAAGCTTAACACTTCAAGTAACTATAAGTAAGAAATCATCACTTCATAAGTGTTTTATCTATTTTTGTGATCTCCTTTTCATTTCTCTAGTTTTTAAGTTGGTTTTATTAATAGAGTCCATGATTTCTCAAAACTGATGATGCTTAAAGTATCCAATAAGTTATTAAAACTTGACTTGAAAAACTTAAGAATTCTCAACATTTGGCAGAAGCTAGAAAATGTTACCTGCAGTTGCGTCACACGAATGTGGGGCTAAAATGCGAATCTGAATAACGAAATTTACTAGGGTCAATTTAAGAGCCAAATTGATTAAACGTGATTTCAAATGATTAAACATTTTCTCCTTCCACACTCGTGGAATATAACCGTGTTAAACTAAGTAATAACGCCAAAGTAATTGGATTTGTATAGGTTTAACTAGTCCCTACAAGTGAAATGTGCATAATTTAATCTTATGGCTGTATATGGTAAATGTTATGACATGGATTTCTGGATTCTGTTTAGGTGTTTTCATCGCATTCTTCTCACGAAGTGTTAAATAAATGTATATACATTTATACTATATGGCTGACTCTATTTATTCATCAAATAAATCCAATCATATTACATAAACCAGGGCACGTTACACAAAAGTTCACCAGCAGGAACCTAAATCATTAGTAGCTGCAATCTCGGATGAACAATAGTAAGAAATTTGTTGCAAAAACGTTTTGGCAATCTAGAGTCATTCAACAAAACCATTTAGTAGCCTTTATTCCCTCGAATCCTTGCTCTCATGTCAACCTGCAACAGGAAAGCCCAATATCGTTGGCAAAATATATAAGATGAATCTAAAATTCGGTTAGCAAACGGTTCAATGTGTATAGACTATATAGTATAGACTATATTTTGTCTGTCTCAAATGGGTCAAATTCCCAAACTAAGCCCAAAAAGAAATGGATCACATGGTAGATGGCTCCCTAAAATGTGATTAACTACCTACAAGGCTACAACCTCATCAACTGTTTATTTAAAAAATATATATAGCATAAGTAGTAGTGCAGGTTTTGCACTCTTATGCTTTAATAATTACTTGTAACATTAAAAAGAAGCCGATGACTTGACCTGACCCGACTCTTTTTCATGTGTATAAAGATTATTTTTCATACTGCCTTTAAAAAGATAATTTTTCATTCATACTGAATCCACAGGTTATTATTATGAATCAAATTACTTGATTTTGAGCTATAATGGCATTTAGTCATTTGAATTTAGTCAATCTCGTTGCTTAAATTTAGTAAACACGAGCAACAACAATGTAAGGTTGTTTCTTTTAAGGTCGGTGATAAATATTCAATGAAAAAGCAATATGTGGAATAAGTTATAAGGTGGAAATGAAAATCATACCTGGCCTCTCTTGCAATTAAAATATGTTTCAATGAGACCAACACATTCACTAGAAATTAAAGGGCTTTTCTGTTTAGCACACTCTCTAAAAGAACGGTTCTCAACCTGCGAAACAAGTTCTAGTTATTGCTCTTGCAAAGACCAACACATCAGCTATAACGACAAGCATCCTATCTTAAACTAGTTGAAGTAGGCTAAATAGAGGACCAAATTCACTTTACTCAAAATCTTAAATCGCTATTTAGAACTATTTAGTCCTAATCATATTCAATGCCTTAATCATTTATTCAGAAAATTAAAACTTTGGACAAAAGTGTTTTGGGTCAACTGGCACGACCTGATTCAACCTACACTAAAAAAACTTGTTAACCCCACCTCACCTAAGTGCCACAAACCACGTAAATCTCGTCTGACCCTTACCTTTCATGAAGGGATCCACCTGAGAAATGAGGGTGAAAATGCAATTTTCAGAACTAGTGTTTCCTTATGCGAAAGTTCTTGGGTAACAAGTCATGCAATTTTCGGTTTTGGCTTAGTTTCCTTAATTACTTATGTTGGTTTATTAATTAACTAGTTCATAGATAACTATTAGTTTAGTTAATATTATGCTGGTTTATTTGTTAACTAGGGGCCAACGCCCCTGGCCGGGGTCATGAATGCGCATCAATTCTGTATGGATGGAGAAAAAGTAATCTTCAAAAGTGACTGATAAAGTGATAATCACTACAAATTGCTATCATCAGTGGTAACTAAAGATCAGCAACAACGTAGGTCGACAATACTAAACTGTTGATCAGTACTTCAGTAATAACTGTGAATCTGTGGCAAATGCGCAACAGTTACAACAATGCATCAGCGACAACTTAAAGTAATAACTATGCTTAGTGGCAACTCTGAGCAATGTTACTGAGACTTCCACTTCTGCAACTAATAACTGCAAGACCGTTGTTACACCCCAACCATCATACCTCTTTACATTAATCTGAAAGTGATTGATATACACGACTTACAAAGTTGTGTTGTAACTTGGGAGTGTCTCAACAACCTATTAACCATGTGTACGTTCTGTTTGTAGGTAAAAAGAATTCATTTCGACACTTACAACCATTATCGACACAACACAAACCAACGGTTATTGATTTCTTATTATTATTATTAACATGATGATTAATTCTAAACCTCCCTCAGCAGAAAATGAAACCCTAAATGGAAATCCTCCGAAAACAGAACCATATCATCCATTACTCATCGAATTAATCAAATAGAGAATGATCCATATTATATACGGGAACAATAGAATTGACATAATAGTATGAGTACCTTCACACAATCAGATTCGCTGAGGCACTTCACCAGCTCCACAGCTAAAACGTAAACCCTCACTCACGGAGTTGGTTTCCGGTTATTATTATTTCGTATCATTTCGCTTTCTTGGGCTGGGCTGGGCTGGGCTGGGCTGGACCGGGCCTGGAACTAGCCCATTGTATGGCTTATTTTCCTACAGGGGTATGTATCATTCAAAGTTTCAAACTATCAATATGTACAAGGCAGTTTAGGCTTGAGTTCGGCTTGTTTAGCTTACAAAATTTAGGCTCAAGCTCGACGTATTTTTTGCTTTATTTCTAAATTTCAAACTTGACTTGTCAATAGTTTTTCAAACTTGGAGGATGTTTGTGTGAGCTTTTAATTTTTTTTTCTTTTGCTTATTTGTTTTTGAAAAGCAAAAAACAACTTTTGAAAAGCTTCAATTTGAAGCTTTTGGAGGAACTTTGCCAAACACATTTTATTTTTCAACAAGCAAATAAGCAAGTTTTAAAAGTTCACCCAAGCACCCCCTTAATTCATCTTACAATACACTCGTTTACATGGGTTAAAAGGTTACTTTTAACAAAGGCATAATTAATCATTTTACATAATCGATAGACCCGTTTATGAGGGAAAAAAGACAGGCAGGCAGGGACCAACCATGTAATTTTTAGTGATAAAATCCAAAATTTGGTCTAATTTCACTTTTTCATTCTTTAAAATGCATTAAAAGGTGGTACGAGAATTTTGGTTTTGAGAGAAGTTAGGATACATCAAAAGGCATTCTTTTGAATTTTTTTTATTAAATTTACATAAACATAAAGAAAGAGGAATACACTGGATCAACCTACAAAACTGCAACGATCATTGTCCATCTATTATCCATAATATCAAACAAATCATATTCGTTTTTGGTAAATTACGTACGTAGGGCTATTGTCATTCTAATTTTTATTTGTACAATTACTTTGACCACGTCCGAACAAATATGAAGCAAATAAAAGTATTTCGATTTATCTATTTTTTATAGATTTAGATTTATAGTATGTATCTGAGGAGAGCATAAAGACTATAACTTTTGGTAGGTTGGTAAAAGGAGGAAATCTTCTCAAGTGAGCTTGATTAATCAAGAATACTCCGTCTCACCGATACACTACATAACTATTTTAATAATTTAATATTAAAATATAGAAGTTTAAAGGAAACAAGTTATTTTGTGACCCATTCTTGATAAAATAGTTTATAACATGGAGTAACTTGTTGAAATATAACGACCGAAAGTGATTGAAAACCATTGTTGATGGTCAAGGGCTATACAAACTTTTGCATGTGTTTCTGTTTATGGTTCATTTACAGTCCTATGGATAATGAATAGTTGGTAAATGAGCTGGTTTTGAACAAGTTTATTCAAGCAAGTTTTTAGTCGTGAACTATTTAAACACGTCTAAACTCAATACTAGACGATAAATTAAAGTTAGAACCAAGGTACAACTTCGGATGAAATAATTGATTCCGACCAAGGTTGATTTTAGCATGGCGAATTGAACCAAGAAAGATTCCAATATTGACATCCTTGGCCAAAAGAAACATTGTGCTTTTATTTTTGCCCCGCGTGTGGAGGAACAAAGGAGACACTTGAGCATTTGTTTATATCATGTGAATCGGCACAATCGGTATTGCAAGGGCATTATGGATTAAAATTCCACATATTTTTGTTTTAGTTTTCGGGCCATATGTTGGGTTTGCACAAATATACAAGGTTCCCGAGAATAAAGACGAAGGTGTTTCATGTTGGTTGTTTAGTCACATCATGGGCAGCTCTAAGGGTTGTGTGCCATGTGGGCGCCCGACCAAGGCACATTTTTCGATGGCCCAAAAAATTTTAAAAGTTTCCCGATTTTATATATAAAATACTCGAACATTTATAATTTCACTATTTTTATAATTCTCAAACAACTTACATACCCACTTTTTTAAATTACCGAAAGACTTATAAGTCCATTGAAAATTGAAAAAAAAAAACCATTACTTTTAACTAATTAATAAACTTTAAAATATTAAATAAATAAATAAATAAATAAATAAATAAATAACAAGCGAATGCATGATAGCTATCGAGAATATGCGGGTTGGCGATGATAGCTATCGAGAACGGAATATTAGAGACTATAAACTGCGAAGAGTTGATTAACCAATTTGCTATCAAGAATGTTATGAGAGCTTATCAAAACCTCAATTGGTTATTAGTGTATTCCATATGTTATAACTCATTCTAATACAATGATTTTGCTAATTGTTATTTTTATTGGCATAACTTTAATCGGCGTATAAAAATGTGTTTATATTTTTAGTACGTTAAAGCTTAAAGGACATATTTTTCCCGTTTAATTGGCTAATGGGTTTGAGTGTGCTTGCTAGGGCCCTATTTGTAGATCCTTCGTATCGGTTTATTTGTTGCGTTGATTAAAAAAAATTAAGTTTGGACCATAAATTAATTAAAACTAGTTGGTAGACCCGCCGTGTTGCGGCGGGGTTTTAGACAAGCGTTTACACATGTGGCTTGCATAACTCATGTTTCACATATTACGCTAAGCCAATTTTTGACTTGCACGAATGTCACATGCATTTACAATATTTACAAAAACTATAAAACATTAGTGAACAAAATATGGAAAAATATTTACACAAACAAAGCTATTCATCACTTATTTACTTGTATTACTCCCACAATTTAAGGTTGATTAGTAGCTCAGGGTCCTTTTATTTTTTACTTTCATTCAAGTTCCCTTTTAATCGAGACACCTTAATTTGCTCCAACATCATTCTTAACTTTCAAAAGCGTGTTCCTTGTTATCCAGTCACTTTCATCTCCCACAACTCCTGATGACACTTAAAAGACTGTCACAACACAACATGAAACAATCATGTATATATCAATCAATTACAATATACAAATGTTTAGATGCATAAGAAAAATTATAAACAATATTCAGATTCGTTGAACATGTAAAACTTACACAAAGTGGCACGATCAGCGAGTACCCAAGATGCTATGCAGTCGGTAGTGTCGCTACCTGAAACATAAGACTGTTCTAACTTAATAAGGTCAAACCTTGTATATTTCCTTATTTCAATTTCACAATCTACACAAACTTTTTTGTTTTAGATCTCCTACATGTTCTTATTCCAAATAATGCTTGTATGGTAAAAATATGTATCCACCTATTTTACAAAAAAAATTAACTAACTTTAATTTTAAAGTAACAGAAGAATTCATGACTTACTACAGTTAATGCTACAGTTAATGTTGACATTTTTGTTTACCTTCAAAAAAACAGTGATGGAAGAAGTCCATAAGAATCAATATCAATTCTGGAAACCCTTTAGCTTGCATGGAATCTCTTACTCTAAATTTTAGATGAGCATTCCATTCTTCCAATTTCCAACACCATTTTTCCCAGATTCTGTTATCCATTTAAGAAATGGAATATAAAAATCATCACCAACTTATCACACCACAACCTGAAAACAAAATTATACATCAAACCTCCTACACCTATAAACAACACACATATAATTCAAGGAAATGAAGCAATAGCTAGAAGGACCAATCTTTTATTCACAAAACTAAAAAACAATAACATATTAAATTGATGACCAAGATAGGAATCAAATAAAGATTGTTCTAAACGTCACTTTTCACCTAATAATCAAAACCAATAAATCTTTTCGCCTCTATCAATCGAACCGACCCAAGGTCGCAGCCGGGAAAAGACCAACTCACAATCACGGTCCACTGCTGCCACAGACAGCTGTATAGCCGCCAACAACAGTAGGTGGAAAATGTTTGAATACACACAATCACTACCACCACTAATGGTTCCGATTCTGAATCGGAACCGACAGCGGCAGCCCGCCTACAGTTTCCACAGATGACCGTGGGCAACAATACCGACAGAATAATGGAAAATGTTTACTACCGACAATCACCAACCACAACAGACTATCACCATGACCACTCCAACACGACCAAGGGTTCCTAATCGGAACCAGGAAACGACAGACGAAGGCCAACGCCGCCAATATTGTATATATATATAAATATTATATTATTATATAATAATAATTTTAAAAGAAAAATAATTCGAGCTGTGTCCGTTTGTAAAAGGTTTTTTATTTTTTTGTTCCTCTTTCACCAACTCCCGCCAAAGACCAAGGCAAACCACAACACCCATATATATATAAACACTAATTTCCCCTCATTAGCATTTATTTAGCAAGCAAAACTCACCCATTTCTTTCTACATATCTCCCGATGGAGCCTAAACCGGAGTTCATTTTCTGATCAAAGCTGCCGGACATCGACATACCCAACCACCTCCCTTTACACTCTTCCAAAACATTTCAAAACACGCTCACCGCCCGTGCTTGATCGACGGCTCAACTCATCATAACTACACCTTCTCCGGCGTGTACCTCACCTCTCGAAAAGTCGGTTCCGCCCTTCACAAACTCGGAATCAACAAAGGTGACGTCATCATGATATTCCTCTCGAACTCGTCGGAATTCGTCTTCTCGTTCCTCGGCGCCGTATCCACCATGGCCAATCCGTTCTACACCTCCGACGAGTTTGTCAAGCAAGCTAAAGCCTCGGGCGCCAAAATAATCATCACTCAATCCGCAAATTCCACCAAGGTGATGTTAGTGTAAGTCTTGTGTAAGTACAGAGTTGTCAAACCTAAAACTTTTTTAAATTATTTTTTCTCCTTGAGTCTAATAAAGAATTTGTATGGGTTAAGGATTATAGAGTTATGAATATAGATTATTTGTAATCAAGTTAATCATAACAAATAATAATGCAATCAAGTAAATTACTCGTAATATATTGATTATTTCCTTTTAGGTAAAACAATTCGCGATGGAGAACTCAATCACTGTCGTTTGCATTGATTCGGCACCGGAAGGATGTGTTCACTTCTCGGAGTTAACTTCGGGCGATGAGAATGACCTACCTGAGGTTGTGATATCGCCAAACGACGTCGTTGCTTTGCCGTATTCCTCCGGGACCACCGGACTGCCAAAAGGAGTCATGTTGACTCACAAGGGACTCGTGACGGGAGTAGCGCAGCTGGTAGATGGTGAAAACCCTAACATATGGATTCAGAGCGAGGATCTGGTGTTGTGCGTCTTGCCGTTGTTTCACATCTACTCGTTTTCGATATTTTTGTACAGATTACGTGTGGGTGCGGCTATCGTTATAATGCAGAAATTCGATTTCGTTTTGTTTCTGGAGTTAATTCAGAAGTATCGAGTGACGATTGGACCTTTCGTAAAAATGAAGAGATTGTTGATAAGTATGATCTATCGTCGGTACGGATGGTGATGTCTGGCGCGGCGCCGTTAGGGAAAGAGCTTGAAGACATAGTTAGAATGAAGTTCCCCAATGCTAAGCTTGGGCAGGTAATCAACAACTAATGTGTATGTAATTATAATATGTTATAGCTCAAACAAGAGAACTCAACATAAACTAGCTATCTGAGACAAGCACAATGTCTTGTAATGGTTACTATCTATAACATCACATATGTGTGATTATAGGGTTACGGGATGACGGAAGCAGGACCAGTGCTAGCGACGTGTTTGGCTTTCGCTAAACACCCATTCGAAATCAAACCAGGAGCGTGCGGTACAGTTGTCCGTAACGCTGAGATGAAGATCATCAATCCAGACACCGGTGTGTCTCTTCCTCGGAATCAACACGGTGAAATCTGCATTCGTGGTGATCAAATCATGAAAGGTTTCTGAATACTTGTAGTTAAAGAATAAACAAAATTTCCGTTGATGAACATTGATAGGTTACCTGAACGACCTGGAATCAACAGAGAAAACAATCGTAGACGGTTGGTTGCATACCGGGGACATTGAGTACATTGATGACGATGATGAAGTTTTCATTGTTGATCGATTGAAAGAATTGATTAAGTCTAGAGGATTTCAAGTTGCTCCTGCTGAGCTTGAAGCCTTATTGTTGTCGCATCCTGAAATATCTGATGCTGCCGTTGTTCGGTAAGTGTTTAATCTTTAAAGTTCAATATTTAGGTTTTATACTTAATAAATACTTGATTTATAGAATGGTAGATGAGAACGCTGGTGAGGTACCTGTTGCTTTTGTCGTAAAATCGAGTAGCGTCACGGTCACGGAAGACGAAGTCAAGCAATTCAATCTCCAAACAGGTAAATTTTTAGGAAGGATTTGTTTAGGGTGGAGGAGGCACCTCCTTTAAACCCACAACACTACACTACTAACCAAACCAATCGACATGTGTCACCTCACTTCAACCCAGATAAACCCAATTTAAGAGCACTGACCTAGCTTCACCAAAGTAGCTAAGTCTATTATTATTTTAAATTATGGTTAAGATGGTAAATAAAAACACATTTTATTAATTAAAAAAATACAATAATTAAAATAAAAATACTTAAATAAATTTGAAATGAAATAAAACTAAAAATTCATAACATCAACTCATTGTTCGGTTATTTCTCATTTATGGTGCAAGAAATTTGACAAGTACGGTTTGTCCAAATGGTCGTGCTGTTCCGATTAACATTTTGATATTACGTTCTATTATCTTAACTACAAATATTGGATAAATAGTCGAAGATGGTTGATAGTGTGGTAAGGGTGGTTATGTAGAGGTCTAGAGGGCATGTTAGATTATATTTTAAAATAAAGAGATAAATGATCATTTCATTTTTTAATGTTAGTCGGTGAGAAAGATCAAACTTGAGAGACATCTATGTAATCTACTCGTTAATTAATCTTTGTGTAACGTGAAAATAAGATACTAAGAAATTATGTCATATTTCAGATATTACGTTGTTACATCATAATCACCCAACATACATGGAATAAAAATAGAACAACAAATATCCGAACCTTGACTCTTTATGATTTGCAGGTGGTATACTACAAGAGGATTAAGTGGGTGTTCTTTGTTGACACGATCCCGAAATCTCAACCAGGAAAAATTCTTCGTAAAGACTTACGAGCAAAGCTAACTACTATGGTTCCAAATTAATTTCTCACTCCTTTATATTTATATACAAAAGACTATGTTTTACATGTAATAACTTAACATGATACAAAATTACATTTTTAAGTTTGCAAAATATCAATACTATAATGTCTTTAATATTATCCCATTGTAATGTGGCATGTCTTTAATATTATACCATCTTTAATGTGGCATTTAAAGGGTGGATAAGACCATGTGTAGTCATAACTCTTCACCCCCAGGCATTATGCGCTACGTGGTGCCCAGTCAGAGTTATGGTTTTTTATAAAAACAGGCCGTAGTCATAACTCTCCACCCCCAGGCATTATGCGCCACGTGGCGCCCAGTCACTTTTACACTTTTGTTTTTTTTTTTTAATTTTTAATAAGAATAATCAAATAAAAATAATATTTTATTAAATAAATATTACATGAAAATAAAAAAAAAACTACTCGTTGTCGTTGTCTCCCTCGTCGTCCTCGTCCTCTTCGTCTTCATCGTCTTCGCCATCGTCGTCGCTGTCTTCATCATCGTCTTCATTGTTGCCCTCGTTTTGATCATCGTTTTCACCAGGCAAAGGCCGATACATCCAAAGATGTTGGACCAAATCCTCCTTTAGTGCGTTATGTATCTCTCTTGACCGCACAGAATCCGAGTTTTCGAGTCTTTGCTCCATACTTGTCGGAGTGCGTGGTGGATCCGGGTCCGGTATGAAAGTTAGACATATTGCTCTTCCCTCGTCCTCGATGATCATGTTATGCATTATGATACATGCATACATAGCACATTTCATTCTTTCTAAAGTCCATAGACGACAAGGATTTTTAACAAAATGTCATCGTTGTTGAAGAACACCAAAACACCTCTCGACATCCTTTCTCGCAGATGTAACATCCCGTTTTTTCGGGTTTCGGTTAATAAATGAAAGTATGGGTTATTAGGAGTTGGGCTAGTGTTGGGTTAAATGGATATGGGTTATGGACTTGGGTTATGAAAGAAAGAGGAAAGGACCATGGGCTTAAGCCCATGATTCATAATTATATAAACCTTAATTACCCATTTATTACTCATTTCACACATATTCCATACACCACCATAACACACACTTAAGCTCTCTCTCTCTAGTCTCTCTCTAGCCGGATCATAGAAGAAGAACCGATCCCGATCCAAGGTATGATAGTATGATATTGTATGAGCTTAAAGCCGTTAAATATAATCACGAAACGACGAGCCGACATCGTTTAAATCACGAGATCCGGGTGGAATCGTGTATAAACCGAACCTATGATGAGCTTAGGGGTCACCCTAGCTCAGATCTGGATCGAATGGGACGAAAAACAGCAAAAAAATGAGTTAAAACTCGTTTTTCCGGCGAATCCGCGATTTTCCGGCGGCTCTCCGGCGGCGGCGCCGGAAAGTTAGGTACGAGGTAAGATATGTCAGGGAATGTTCTGACATTCTCTGACCTAACCCTAGTTCGCTAACGGAAGGTTAACGAATTAGAGTTAATTCGCTAGTGATTCGTTAAAGGAAATATAACGAACTAGCTTTAGTTCGTATCCGTTTCGTTAAGGGAAAAAGGTAGCGAATTACAATTGGTTCGCTATAGTCAGTTCGTTAGAGGAGATAACAAAATAAATTGACTAATTCGTTATACGGACTGGTTCGTCATGGACTGGTTCGTGAAGGAGTCCAGTTCGTTAAAGGGTTCAATTCGCTACAGAAACCAGTTCGCTAAGATAAGCCAATTCGTTATGAACCAGTAACGAATTAGAAGTTTAATAAATGACAATAACAGTCCCTGGACATGGTAAGAATGAAATAATTACACATTAACCCTTGAACTTTTAAGTAGCAAATTAATTAATGATTCAAAATGCTAATGGAAAATGTGTTAAGACAGTTAATAGAAATAAACGGTGAACGTAACCGACTTCAAGTGAGTTTCTATCCCCTTTCCTTGTTATGTTTTCGGGGCTGTCTGCATACTCGACGTGATTAGTTAATACACTTACCTTAAGTGGTAAGTGTATTCCTTATATGATTATGTATAAATGATTGCTTGTCGGTACGTGAACGATATTCGGATATTGCATGTACTGTCAAGGTATAATGTTATGTATAATGTGCGAATGATACGTGTGCATGTTATGAATGAATGTAAGAGATAGACAGGTACGGAGGAAAGGGACTGAGCCCTAATAATACTCAAGGTAGACAGGGACCGGACCTTAATAACATTCGAGGCAGAAAAGGGACCGAGCCCTTTATAAATCTCGAGGCAGAAAGGGACTGAGCCCTAATAATACTCAAGGCAGAAAAAGGGACCGGACCCTAATAAAATCCGAGGCAGAATAGAATAAAGTAAAGTAGAATTTAGAATAAAGTATGAAGGTATGTATGTATATTATGAACGAATTACGAAAGTATAAAGTACGTATGGAAGTACGTAGTTATGAATGTATTGAATTTTGTATGATTAACTAGAACTCACTCAGCGTAGCTGACTTTTAGTATGAACGCAGGCTAATCGACTGAGGCAGTTGGCTTGAGGAAGACACATGGCAGGATCCGAAGAGGCTGGCATCTGGAGATATGTCATGATGTTGACATACTATGCTTTATGTTATGTTTCTGAAAGACAAGTTATGGATGTTTGTAATGAATTGTTGACTTTTATATTATTCCGCGAATGTTTTTATTAACTCTGATATTATGAACTGTGTTTATGAGTAAATCCAACGTTAAAGTAGGGCTACCGGTAACGGGGCCTTACAAGTTGGTATCAGAGCAAAGTTCGAGAGATTTAAGCATCCTACATGCTTAGACTCGAACAAAGGATGTGATTAAAGTAAGGAAAGAAAGAAGATGCCAGTACGAGAATGCCATGTGTCACTCAAGCAAGCTAAGTAAAGGTAAAGTATGTCCTTAATTTCACGTGTAAAGTAGAATGATGAATGGATGTTTTGCATAATTGTTAAATAAATAATGTATGAATCTAGCTAAATGGCTAGGGATAGAAGTATGTGATGATATGAACTGTTTGATTGTCTAACTGTTAGAAGTAGAATTAGCACAAATAGACTCATAAGAGGAAGTGTATAGGACACGGAAAGTAACGTTCGCAGCTAATCACAGCTGGCCACTGTTATTACCTGTTAGCCTTACTATCCTTGTACTAAATGGTTCCTTAAGTGATGACGTTTGTGTTTCCTTATAGAATACAAATGGCTAGAGCTAAGAAAGCTACTGGAAAAAGAGGGCGTACAGGACGTCGTGGTAGGCCACGTGTTGCCCGAAAACCGTCAGTAGAGGCAGCCACTAACAATGAAAGCGAAGGAAGTGCCGCCGGTGGAAATCCGAGTAACAACGAAGGGTATCAACTTGACCCTGCTGTTCAAGCTGCCATTGCTCAAGCGGTAGCAGCTGCTGGGAAGAACTGGAATGCTGAAGGGTCTGCTGGAGGCCGTGAAAGAACCGCTGAAAAGGGCGGAAGGAGATGGTAAGAAAAATGATGAAGGGGAGGGGGAAGAATCAAGCGTGGTTAAGTCAGTGAAGGTTGATGACATGAAAAGGGGTTGAGGTGGGTGCAACTATAAGTCTTTCAAAGGCTGTGATCCACCGGAGCTAACCGGCTTTAGGAGACGCAATCGTTGCTCTCCAATGGATAATCGAGTTGTTTTGTCGGCCATCTTTAAATACTCGTCGTTGATGTCGGTCGTGTTTCTGTAGGCGAGCACGCGTACGGCTGACATAACCTTCTGAATAGCCGTGAATCCTAGCGTCCCACGACCGTCAGACTTTTGCTGAAAGTAATCAAACTCACGCTCCAAATCATTGGTGATGCGCATAAATAAATTTTTAGACATCCGAAAACGACGCCTAAAGGTCTTCGGGTTCTTGTATCTCGGCTAGTCGCAGAAGTAATCCGCCATCACCCGGTTGTTGGCTTCGGTACGATCTCGTTCGATATATGCTCTTTTTGAAACTGGGGGGGGGGTGGTGGAGAGCTAATCGCACTCGTAACGGAACTCATATACTTTGTAGCGAGCATAATCGCACTCGTAACCGCCTGTTCCTCCCGCCACGTCCTCGGCTTCTTGGTCGGGCCCGAGAAACTGTTTATATATAGATGGAGGATCCATATATAGTGAATTTTGTGTAAGGAATTATAGAGTTGAAAGAGAATTTTTATAAATTTGATGAGTTTGATTGGGAATTAGTTGGTTTAATATATAGAAAATAATTTTTTTTATTCCATTCCAACGTTCAAATGCAAACGGTCCTATTTTTGAAATTTG
>NW_027503679.1:0-34737 GCF_021521415.1 Bidens hawaiensis
ACGCCAAAAAGCTCCAGGAGATCTTGGACCAGAGGGGGGTGCTTGACCATACTGAGCGGAAGCTAAAGGGCGTCGAAGAGGCTGCGGCTAAAGAAGTGTTGCTTGCCAACCTCAAAAAGAGTGAAGCCGAACGCGCCCGTAACGAAGCTCAAGCTGCCCTCCAAGAAGCTCTGGTTGCCAAGGAATGGCTTCTTCGAGAAGCGTTGTCTCAGGTAAGCTTTTCTTGTCTTTACGCTTTTCTTTGTAAATAGAAAAGGTTTTGATACTGTATATTTTCTTTTGTAGGTTGTGCATCGAGTCTTTGCTGAGACGTCGTATGACGATGCTATGAGCGCAGCCCTCAACGCTTCTCACGAGGATGGGGAACGGGTCGGCTTCCTGCTTGGTCTAGGGTTCGTTGAGAAAGGCGTCCCGCCTTCCAACTTCCCTTTGTATAATGTGGATACTAAAGCTATTTACGACCAAGCAGTGAACCAGTATGCCGCCTTCCCGCATCCGGTGGTGGAGAAGGTAAACGAAGTTGCTGCTGCTGATGATGGGCTAGCTATCCTTAAAGCTTTCCTTGAACTGTCACGCTCTACTGAACTTTTCCCCTTCAACTGACCTGCGTGAAGGTTTGCCATTTTTTGGGTTTATGCGGGTTTTGCCGCCTTCCCCATGCAACGACTTTTCACGTAATTATGCGGGGAAAACCGGCATATCCGTGTTGATAGTTCATAAAAGTATAAATGTAAAATCATCAGCGTCGATGTTTTAAGGAGAATCATTTCCATTAGAAGTGGCTCTTGGCCTTTTCTTTACAAATTTGGAATTGATTTACATGCAAACTGTGTAAATGAGCTCCCTTCTATGTTGTTGGGATGGGAGTGCCATCGAGCCGATACGCACCTGGTTCGGGATCTCGTTCTTTACGCAGCATGTAGTCTCCACATTGAAGCTGGAATTTTTATTCGTGTTTTCCCCAGCTGGGGTTCTACACGCATCAGCCTGCTCAGCGTTCATTGCGCCACGAGGTGCGCGAGCGTCCCATCTCTGACAAATGCTTCGACCATGTCTTTTACGTCTATGCATTCTTCGGTGTTGTGGCCTTTTGTCCTGTGAAAGTCACAGTATTTGCTCCGATCAGCATTGTGACGATGTCGGATTATTTGAGGCTTTGGCCATGGGAGCTCCTCGGTGGCGAATATCTCGGTGACGCTTTTGGTGAGCGGCGTCCATCTGGAGTTCTGGTTCGACCGTACGTTATCCCTTCCGCCTAACCGATGTTGTAAGCCGGATGAGGTGTCAAAGTTTACCCTTGACTGCCAAATGCCTAGCTTTCGCTTTTTGTTTAATCGGGCGGTAAGGACGTTGTCTTCCCTTGTTTTCTGGGTGTAGAGGTTTGTGCTCTGTGGGAGATCTCTACCCAGTTGCTTCTCCGTTTCCGCAAAGCGTTTAGCTGCTGTCATGATGGCATCCCATGTGGATGGCATGCCATCTTTACCCGTTAAGGTGCGGATGAGCTCTGGGTCGTTCGCGCCCTGGATGAAAGCAGCGCGGACAAGATCTTCGCTAATGTTACCCAGACTTAGCTTCTTCGAGTTGAAGCGAGTGATGAAGTCCAGCAAAGATTCATCTTTCTCTCGAATGCATTTGAGGATTGTCCATTGCTCCTCGGTATACTTTCTTTGCTGGCTGAAGTGCTGGCTAAACTTCTGTTGGAAGTCTGCCCAGTCGTATATGTGGTTGACCGGTAGACGATCGAACCACGCTCTAGCAGCCCCCACAAGCGTCATTTGGAACATGTAACACCACGTAGGTTCCGTCCAACTACTGACGGTTGCCCCCGCTATGAATCTGTTCAAATGATCATCGGGGTCAGATATACCATCATATGTGCCTATGCTTGACATTTGTTTGGCACTTTTTGGGGCGATTGCTTCCGCAATGTCCCTTGCAAATTTGACGTTCCCGCATTTGCAACGTTTGGTCTGAATGTTTTGGAGAAGTCACGTGGACTTCCACCTGTGTTTATTGGTTTTAAAGGCTTGTCCAAAATGCCTTCTCGGTTGGGAGTCCGTTTCCTTACGCTTCCCTTTTGCCCTATGGCGAGGGTTCGCGTCGGAGTCGGATTCCTCCGAGTCATCGTCCAAGTATTCTTCGAATTCGTCAGCCTGTTGGACGGAACGCAAGCGTTCGTCCAACTCAGCTTGGAATTCCTTCTGACGTGCCTCCGCCCATGCCTTAACTTCATCGAGTGTTTGGCGGGGGAGTCTTGTTCTTTTCTCTAACTGGGTATCGGTGAATCCCAGTGAGCGATTATTTACTGCACTTGCCCCAGCTTGGGTAACTGGGGTAGTGTTCGTAAAATTTACTTCACTTGCCCCGGCTTGGGTAACCGGGGTAGTGTTTGTAAAGACTGTGTAGCCGGTATTCCCCCCAGTAGCTGGGGTTGTGGTTACCGGAGTTTCTTTAACCATCTTAGAAGTTTGAAAAAACTGGAGAAAAATGTTCTAGCTTTATGCACGGATGGCGCCAATGAAGAAACACTAACCGGACCCCGGGCAGATTACGAGTAACCTGGGGGTTAGATAGATGTTTCCCACGAGGGGTTAGACCCAGAGAAGATGGTTCTTCTGATAACCTGCAAAAAAGACACCGTGAGCTTGTCACTGAGAAGGGGGGGGGGTTCCTCCTTGTGACCACCCTCCGGCGTGAGAATCAGACTAGATTGCTCTTTAAATATAAATGTATATTAAGAGATTGCTAGAGCAGATATCAGGTATAATATGATGATAATATGGTAAGATATGATAAGATGAGATGGTCACACCATTTGTGGTATTTATAGCCGAAGGTAGGTTTCCAAGGAGGTGTGGCCTGCTGAATAGTATTCCTGTTCATCCAACAGTAGTCTACGCACGTGCCCTGCTGGTAGTTGGTGGGTAGGCAGCGGCTGATAGTGACCAGGCCTGCTGTATACTATTCCTTTTCCACCAACTGCCGGCTATGCACGTGGTATGACAGGAGTTGGTGAGTAGGCAGCGGCTAATAGTGACATACAGTACAGGAGCATGCTGCTCGCCATACTGTTGTCAATAAGCTGTCGTATCTTTAGTCAGATCTTTTGCCCATACCTCGTCAGGTACAGTACAGAAGATCTTCTTGTATCGTACGGACTGGCTTATTTGGGCGGGAGTATTCCCCCTCCCGCCACTGTGCGGGATTGTTCCCGGCTTTGCTCATTCCTTCAGGTGACACTGAATGATTGAGCTAAGTGCATTGTGCGTGTAGCCTTGCTGCGCGGGTGGCCTTCCCTGATGGCTTGTATCCGAGGCTGCGGGGACAGGCGGAGTCCTTCACCATTGGGAGGCATTTCCTGCGGGAACAGCTTGCGTACTGCGCGTAAGGACGTCACGTCTCTGAGCATGGTTGGTCCTGCGGATCCAGTTGGTTTCTGCGCAGACGTCCCTCTTCCAGGTGAGTCTTGCGGGTCCAACTGGGCTCTGCTGGGACCTACCTCTTCAATTATCTTTCTATCTCGAAACCAAAGCCACATTGAAGTTTGGTGACCAGACACAAACAATATTTTAGATCATAAGCTCGATCCTTGTAACTTTTATTAGCTCGAAAAATTACAATGCATAAACCCACTTAATGATATAACCCACAAGCTCGGGTATATATACTAATTTAGATTAGAAAACCAACTAGACTAGAACACAAATACTATAATCACATTAAAATACTAATTGATAAAAACAAATCTAAATAATAATTTATAAATAAATTCCTTGTTGTCCAAGTCATTGGCTCGACTTGTTCATCAAGTTTTATTTTAGTATATTTAGATTTGATTTTATAACAATAATATAGGTACTTCAAGTTTTATTTTAATGTATTTAGGGGGTGTTTGGGATTTGCTTATTTTATAAGATGTTTGAGAAAATTAAACTTTGTGAGTGTATATAAGTTATAACTTTGTAACTTATAAATTATGACTTATATAAGTCATACGGATGTAAAATAAGAAATCCCAAACACCCCCTTAGCTCGTTAAATTTGGATGTTAGTGTAGGTTTTACATGTGTTTGCCCCAAATACCGTCGTATTTGGACATTCCTAAGTGTATCTTGCACATCCTCATTCCACCATCATGACCCTCATTCCGTCCAAGAATGTCCTTTGCTACTTGTGTGACGTCGCTCTCATTAGACTCTCACATATAGTTTAATGTCATTATGAGTTATATATGATTTACAAGTCTTTTTTTCTTTTTTGGACGACCAACTAAGTAACGCCGGGTATATATGATTTACAAGTTAATATTGAAAATCTGGGATGGTTTGTAAAACATTTTAATTACAATTTGAGGTGTTATTATCAAATATTATGGCATGTATAATTAAAATTGGAAGGGACGTGTTATAGGGAATTATAGGGACTATTAATGCTTTATTAAGAATTGGTGGTGAGTCAGGTCACCAACACTATATGCGATTACCACTAACGTTATATGCGATTACTGACGTGAGTGGATTTTTGTCAATGGATCTAGCAGGTGGTCGGACTTTGTTATTCATTCAAAAAATTTATATGACTTCAAATCCACCTCCCAAAAGGAACACCTTTGTGGTTTTGCATAATTGTAGGAATTTCTAAAACTATATTAAAACAAAAAATACAATTGCACCCCTAATATAAAATAAGAAACCTTTGTAAAAAGCTTAAAAAAATTTCAATCTTTCTGTTTGGTGATGGAAGCTGCTGGCATCATTGTAGAAGATTATAAAGGTCACCTAATCCCTCCTTAATCATGTGTTATCAATTCCTGCGTGATGCAAATTTAGTCAATATTTTATAATGAAATTTCATAAAATTTAAAATCTAGAATTTAAGTATAATTTATGCTGCATAGAGAATTAGAATGTAAAACTGATAAATAATAATAATAATATAATACTAATAATAATAATAATAATAATAGATATGTATTTAATTCATAATCAAATGTATGTATTAATATTCAAAAAATAAAAATGTATGTGTCAATACATTAACTTAAAACAGAAAATGAGATTAAGTCAATATTTTGTTATATGTATCTACTTTTTTCTCTCTTTCTCCTTTTGTTTCTCCTTTTGTTTGATTCAAAGTTGATGAATTTTATTAAAAAATTTCAGTGACAACAATGGAAGAGAAAACACATAAAGCATCAAGATTAAGAGCAATGACACACAGAAAGCAAATTGAAAATTACATATCTGACCTAGGGGGTGAATGATTTCATTTGAAACACCAGAGATTGGTGCATTCACAATTTCGAGCCTTTCTTGGTCTGCTGGATCCAACTTCCTGAAACATTGCTCATACATGATGTCTGATTCACTGCCAGTGTCCACCAGGACTTTTGACACTTCATAATGAGCAATGTGTGTAGTGATGACTAGAGGACTGCTGATAGAAGGGCCTCCCCTGATTCTTGGGAAGATTACTTGTTGCTCGCGCCAATCTCCTTGGACTTGCGCGCTTCTCTTTCTCGATCTTTGCCCTTGCCTTCCTCCCTCGGCTACACAGATTCTTTTGAACTTTTTGCTGGCTGAGGCTCCATCTGGTTGTTCATTTTCTGGTCTTGGGTTTTTCACCAGGTGAGCCAACTTGCCTGATTTCACATCTCTTTCAATCGCATCCTTCAAATGGTGGCATGCATCGGTGTTGTGCCCTGTGGACTTGTGAAACTCACAATACTTGCCACTGTTTGGTGGTCCCTTATAGTGTAGTGGCTTGGGGCTTTTGAACTGGACATTCTCTGTGCTTAACACTTGTGAAGGCGTTTTAGTGAGGGGAGTCCATATTCTTGGTAGAGGTCTGTTAGGCTCTCTGCCGCCTTCCCTCTTGTCACCCTCTCCGCGATTACGAATGTCTTTTTGGGGCTGGGGTGAGCTTGGTTGCGCCTGCTTTTCTGCGGGAGAAAAACTGGTTTGTTGCAACCTGGACCATACAGAGTTTTGTTTGCCCCTCCTTTCGTTGTTGCGCGGCGCTTCTGCTTGATGCCCTCTTTCTCTTGCTCTATCTTGGGCAATTTGTTTTTCATTTCGCGCGAAGACTCGCGATGCTTCCATTAGCTTAGCCCAAGTGGTTGGCATGCCATCTCTGCTCACGAGAGCTCTGCGGAGTTGATCACTGCGCGCACCTTGTATAAAGGCCACACGCAAGAGTTGCTCAGTGATACCTCCAATTGCAAGAGATTCCTGATTGAAACGAGTTATGTAGTCTTCAATCGTTTCATCATTCCTGCGCACGCAGTGCATGATGTCATCAGGGTCGCGCGTGTGTCTGCGTTGCTGTACGAAGTGAGCTTGGAACTTTTCCAATAGCTCTTCGAACCCATCGATTTGCCCAGTCGGCAAGCTTTCGAACCAGACACGCGCCGCGCCCGTGAGGCAGCGAGCAAACATGTGACACCATGTTGGCATCGTTCAGCTTTCTAGGTTTCCAGTGTTATAAAAACCTTGTAAGAAATCGTCTGGATCTGTTGTGCCATCGTACTTGCCCAACCCACTTGGCATCTTGGTTTTGTGTTGAATGGGAGCCTTCGCGATGCGCTCAGTGAATTTTGAATGCTTCACCAAGATGGCTGGCCTGTACGGTGTGGTTACGTCCACTTGCCCTCTCGCTGGTGGGTTGTACGGTGTGTACAGATCCAGATCGGCTTTGGCTCCAGGCGCCATGTTCATGTGCGCGCGGAGCTGTGAGCCTCCTGCATGAGTATCTCGCGTCTTCCTCATGCTGTGCACTTCTTCATCACTAAAATCAGCGTGTTCAGTGTGAACAGAGTGACCATCTTCCGGCGCGCGCGCCCTTTTTGTTGTTCCTTGAATGGTTTGCTTATCAAACGCGAGCCTTTGTGTTAAGTCGGCTAACTTTTTGTGTTTGACCAGCTCATTGTATTTGTCCATTAAACGTCGTTGTTCGTTTATGAGCCATTCTTTAGGGTCATTGGTTTCATCTTCTGGACCCATTGGTCCTTTTTGTTTCGCGCCAGTAAGATTTTGGAACGTGAGATCGTCTGGAGGAGTTTCAGTCTGGCTATGAGGAGTTGTGATGAAGGGATGGTTACTGGTGGTGCGCGCAGAATCACGCGGCACCCTCAGAAACTGCTGTCCCTCATTAACACCCTCAAGCTCAATATCCTCCAGAACTTGATCGCTGTTTCGAACACCAGAAACCATGGTGAAGTTTTTCAGAGAGAACTGGTGAGATGGTGATTTTGTTGCCGTTGTAACAGGTGATGGCGCCAATGAAGAAACGTGGATCGATTCACTGGTAGACGATCAACTTTCCTCGGGTATGAGTATGCTATTTCACCGATGGTTCTCCGGAGTATGGATTCTTCCACCTACAAAACGAGCAGCACCGTGAACTTACCCCTCAGAAAGGGACAGAGGGGTCCTCTTTGGGGTAACCCTCCGGTGTGAGAATAAGAGATTGTAGGAGAAGATAATAATAATCTGAGAGTGAGTAAGGAATTGGAATGTATTTTCTTGCTTACCTCCCCTTGTGGAGGTGGTGTGGTATTTATAGTGCTAGGGTTTCCAATGATTGGGCTCAGATCCCATTAGGGCCTTTTTGGCCTCCTCCTATTGCTTTGCGCCATGTGTCCTTAGGACACCTGGTGCTTTTTCATTGATTATTCTCTGACCCAGGTATTTCTCCTGACCCATGTGCAATCACGTGGTAGCACATGGGTTTTGCTGAGTTGTCCACCTTTCATTGGCAGCTGTCAACATCAGCATATTCTTATTCCTTAAAGGATACCTTCTGGAAGGTTGTCTGACGTGCACAATCAAGGTTGTCCTTATCCTGATTTGGATAAGGACGAGGTTGATTATTTGCATGTGTGATATGCGCCTATCCTGAGGATGCGCGAGGTCTTTTCTTTATTCTCACGCGCAGATGTTTCATGCGCAGATGTGATATGCGCAAGCATATGTAATACGCGCCACGCGCAGATGCGCCACGCGCAGATGTGATATGCGTGAGCATATATGGTGCGCGAGCATGTGATACGCGTGAGCATATGTGATATGCGTGAGCATATGTGATATGCGCCATGCGCATAGGTTTTGGCTTTGTGCCTTCATGATATCTTGATTTCAAGCCTCTTGTCTATATCTTGTGGGTTAACCCGCCCCGCTCGATGTTAAGGCGGGTACATACCTCTTCACACATAAAGCATCAAGATTAAGAGCAATGACACGCAGAAAGCATATTAAAATTGCATTTTATATACAGGTGAAATAAATTAATTATGAATTAATATCATAAGTGGTCTGGTCGGATGTACATTGATTAATGCATGCATGCAGGCACACCATCGTTGCTAAAAAAAAATTTATTTCCACAAGAGTCTTCAGGATCCGGAGAACGCTGCATTATGTATTCAGTGTGGTTGGAGGCGTAGAGTCGCAAGAAGAGTTCTTCGATGCCTTAAAACAGTGTTTTTATATCTTTTAACTAAAATATAGATATTCATATGAGTATACGACCCCGATGATCACAACAACGGTCGTCCAGATATTATTCTGACAAATAATTTTGATTCTTTTTTTTCTTTTTTGGCAAAACGGACTCTGAATATTTTGTGGACGGTCGTTGATAGTGTGAAACCAGATGGGGTAGTGTGTCTATCGCATATTGGAGTTAGTGTTTAAATATTTGTAAATTCCTGGCGGCAATGGATAGTCCGGGGCCCCAAATATATAAAAACAAATTAGAAAAGCGTGTGGAAGTACTTGAATATTTTGTCCAAGCGGAGAAGCGAAAGAGGGTAAATTAATTTAGTATTTTACTCGCCGTTTTGGCTTTATAAGTTTGATTTTTGATTTTTCTATGGATATAATTATGAAATTGTGATTACAACGTGAATTAGAAGAGAGAGAAGCTCTAGATAATGCAAAGTTGGAGTGTGATTTACGTAGGATGCAAATGCATATTGACAAAGCAAATACTGGAGTTATTAAAGAGCTATTGGTGCACCATCAGTTGTCAAGGAGGCGTGATTCAAATAACTAGTTTTATTTATTTATTTATTTTTGAACGGTGACTTTCTTGGAATTTTTTACCCAACTAGTGTATTTGGTAAAATTATTTATCAAAATAGTGTAGTTTGAAGCATAATTACCAAAATGGGTATTTTTAGTGGGACCCATCACCCACTTACCCACTTCATCTTCTTCGCTCTAAACTCATTCTCTCTCTAGACCACCACAAGTCCGATCAAAACTCCGGCGACCATCAATAACCTACCACCGATTAACATACCATAACACTATTAGTCTCTGTCCGTTCGTCACCGTCACCGTCACCGGAGTTCTCCTCCGACAACCCAATACATTTCAGATATCACCTCCTACGACCAGCCCCTTCTTACACACTAAAACACTAATCGGACACCTCCGCTTCATTTATGAAGGAGTACTCTGCACGAATAAACAGATCTCAGAGTATATTCCGACGGAATCTGAGAATCACCGATTGTTTATCGAATACTTGGAAGATAGAATAAAGTGAACCTTTTGAGAATCAGTAAAGCAAATTTTAAATCTGACGAGCTGAATTTTAAACTTGACGGCGAGAGGCAAATCAGGGGAGATAATTTTAGTCGGATAATCCGGCGAGTGTGATTGCGAAATTAGCTGTGTGTGAGAATATATATATATACACACACACACTACTAAAAGGCATTAATATTGTTTTACTAATTTTTTGTTCCTCGGAGAAGAACTCCGGTGACGGTGACGGTGACGGACGGACAGAGGCTAATAGTGTTATGGTATGTTAATCGGTGGAAGGTAATTGACGCCAGAGTTTTAATTGGACTTGTGGTGGTCTAGAGAGAGAGAATGAGTTTAGAGTGAAGAAGATGAAGTAAGTGAGTGGGTGACGGGTCTCACTAAAAATACCCATTTTGGTAATTATGTTTTAAACTACACTATTTTGGTAAATAATTTTACCAAATGCACTAGTTGGGTAAAAAATTTGACTTTCTTGTATTTAGGTTACCGCACTCTCAAATTTGGAGAGCCCCGATGCCCTTCTTTGGTCAGACTATGACTATGTTGTCTTAACCGGGTCCATGTTGGCTTTAGAGTTTGACTTAGACGTTCCCCTAGTTTTATTGAGTAACTTTTTTCGGTTTTTAATGCTTTTATAAGCAATAGTAACTAGACTACCAATAAAAGGTCATCCTTTTATCATACATATTGCATGGTAAGAGATTGTGAGAA
This sequence comes from Bidens hawaiensis, assembly GCF_021521415.1. NCBI lineage: Eukaryota > Viridiplantae > Streptophyta > Magnoliopsida > Asterales > Asteraceae > Bidens > Bidens hawaiensis. The sequence goes on from NW_027503679.1 coordinate 10,269, forward strand.
AGATAAATGATTTGAATTGATGGTCATTGGTGGCTTATTGAATTCTTGGAGATGTGCTATTAAATCAAAGCAAGAGGTAGATGGAAGGAATGTCAATTTATTTAATGAAAAAAGTTTGAAGATGCTGATGAGAAAAGAGATATATATATATATGTATATATATATATATGTGATCAGAATTATGAGAGAATCTTTTTGAAATTGAGAACTATGAGAATCATTTTGGATCGTAAAAAATTCAAAAATAAAATAAAATCATAAAATAAAATAAAACACAAAAATAAAAAAAAGTAAAAAAACCAAAATTCTTATTTTATCATCCCGGTTTCATAAAAAAAACTTGGTTTAGCTAAATTATATACACATATGTATAATATATACATATATGAACATTTACATGTTTTTTTGTACACATGTGTATAATTTAAGATAAATGATGCTATACATATATGTATATTAAATAACTAAAGATTAAATAAAATTATACATATGTGTATAATACAACGTTTTTTTTTGTTTTTTTTTTCTATTTTTCTTATTTTTTTAATGAAACCGGAATGAAATATAAGACTTTTGGTTTTTTTACCTTTTTAAAATTTTATTATTTTTTGTTTTGTGATTTTTTTAAATGTGTTTTCAGTAATCCAAAATGGTTCTCAAAGTTCTCAATTTGCAAAGGGTTCTCTTAGGATCATTACCCTATATATATATATATATATATATATATATATATATATATATATATATATATATATATAAGATTGGTGTACAAAATAATTTGAATGAGTTTGGTGGAATATTTGAAACACTTAATTACTATTAGGTGGAGTTTCTCTTATTTATAAACATTTATATTTTTAGAAAAGATAATGTTTTTAAACTTGTAAAAACCGTTATTTATATTTTTCTTTCCGATATTTATCTTGGTATGTTATAATCTAGTCATTGCTCATGGTGTCACCCTATGAATCTTATCATAGTAGAAGTGTTGTCAAATGTCATTATTTATGCATAGAGGTCCAACATGTTCTTTGCAAACAAAATCACAAAATCTAAAAAATTTTATCTTTATCTAATCATGATATATTATCTTCCATCTCAAATTCTCGTAAACAATGCCAACATGGGCGGCCCTTTGCCTCCTTGTCATTACATCTAAATAACTCCCTAATGCTCCTTTGCACATTCCTAAGCGTACCTTGTACATCCCCATATGCAAGTGGCATTTTCCATTGTGACCCCGAGAATTTCCTTTGTTACTTGTGATACCGAGCTCACGGTAATACTCACAGTTTATGAACAACGTTCTTTATAATCTTTTCAATATAAAAAACTATGGACCTAAATATTGTCAACTAACAGAGATGTCAGGCATATAAAAGGAAATAAATAAAGGCTAGCCAAACTAAAAGGAATTCAAATTTCAAATAAATTCACTTTCCCCTTCAGATTATTATTTTGTAACTTATTCCGCAATCGTCACTCCAATGATTCCTCCTCGCAGACCATGTCTGGTCGGGTCGCATTAGGGATGTGAATGCTCCCGCATTAACTTAGTGTTTTTTTTTTTTTTTGATCTTTTTCTCACTACATGGTTATACCAATAGGGGGGTGATGGATGCACTTAGGAGTTAGGATGTAATCACCTTTTTCTTTAATGAAATTTACCAGAAAAAAAAATAAATATTTGGGATTAGTTTCTGTAAAACATTTTAATTCGAGTTACAAATTTAAGGTGCAATAATTTAAATATTTTGGCTTGTAGAGTTTATAATAAATTAATAACCTATGAGATATATAGGGAATACCGATTCAACAATTTCCATCTTGAGAGAGAGGGCATGAACATAAACCACCTACATTTTATTCAATATCTACTTAAAATAGTAAATGAGATTAAGTCAATAATTTGTTACCCATCATCCTCTCTTATCATTTCATTTTATTTGAAGTTGATGAATTCTGTTAAAATGAGCAATGACACACCGAAAGAAAACAAAAGCTATATTATGTATACAGGTGAAATAAATCATACATTAAATATTAATAAAGTGGTCGGATGGGGTCATGCTATAACTACACCATCCTAGGGATGAGCTTTTTTTCCTAAACACTCGTACCTGTACCTGTTCAGTACCCGTACATGTACCTGTACGTGTCTATTGGGTACGAGTATGGGTACGCACATTTACTGATTATAGGTACAGGTACTTTCGAGTACAGGTACGGGTACAAGTATGGGTATTATGGGTACTAGTACCCGTTTAGAATATGTAGGGGTATTTATTATGATTCCAACACTTATGATGACTTAACTTTCAGCAAGATTTTCAAAACATAATATATATATATATATATATGTTGACTAAGTTCATTCTCAATTTGTATGTGTATATTCATATATTGTGTATTCATATATTTTTATTTCATGTATGTGTAATCGTGTATATAATGAAATAACATGTATTAACTTTCTCTCTTATTTTTATATATAAATTGATGAAGCAATTAACTAAAAAAAGGAAAAAGGAAATGAATTTTATATAATGGCTTATTTGTTTTATTTTTAGTTTTGGTATTATGTTTTGGTTGCGGTATTACGCTTTTGGTATTATAAATAATTGATTGTCGGTATGTACCGTTACCGATACCTAGTTTAGTGGAGATTTGAAAGAAAATAATAATAAGAACAAAGAGGTACCAAAGCGAGTACCGTACCCAAAGTACCCGTACCCGTACCTATACCCGTACTCGTACCATATAATTCGGGTTCGGGTACGGGTATGGGTACCAAGATTTACTGATTTTAGGTACGGGTACTTTCGGGTACAGGTACGGGTATAGGTACGGGTACGGTCCCGATCTCATCCCTACACCATCCCCATCTGATTTCACGCCATCAAATAGTCGTTCACAAAACATTTACACCGTTGTTTTGACCAAAAAAGGTCAAACTTTGAAAGTTATTGGTAAAAATGGATGTCCGAACAATATTTGGATGGCCATCTTGGCCATAGACGGTCAAACATTAACAAATTTTGGTCAAAATGAGAGGTTGTCTGCAAAGGGGTCAAAGGTTGCGCTTGCAGCATTATGAAGGTTGCCCAAGACCCCTTCAACCTTGACGGCGTGTTAGCTTGCTTGTACTGTCTCTCGCTTGGCTGACCTGTTAGATGGTCGTTGAAACAGTGTGGGATTAGATGTCAGACGGCATGTGTATAGATGTTGACCCTTAACTGATGTTGATTTTGTGATGGAATGAATGCAGGCACACCACCGTTACTTCAAAGCATATTCTTTCTACGATTGTCTTCTTCAGAAGGCTGCGTTAACAACTCAATGTTGTTGGAGACGTAGACTTGCGAGAAGAGAGCTTCAGAAACTTATACAAATGCAAATATACTGTAAGTCTAACTATATTTTCTCGTAACTAAAATATATTTTAGTGTTGGACGTTGGTGATCCATTATTTGTATATTTCAGTGTCCTAGGCCGTGTGGGGTGGATGCATGAACATTTAGCTGGAGTGATTAGTGGGTCAAGAATTTAAAGAAATAAGTTTCATAAGGTTGTTAGTTTTATTTTGTTTATTATTAATCACTTTTAGTTGTAATTCTGTAGTAGGTTTTGTAACTTTTTTTGCGATGCTTATTTTTGCTACTTACCAAAAGTGTGTGTTGTGATTGGTTTTGAAATATTTTATATTTTGCAAATTGTTAGGTTACAATTTGTAGTAGTATATCACACCCGCTATTGTAGATTTACTTTTGTGTTATCATTGGGATATGACCCTTCTTTCTTATGTAACACTGTGCATGTTGTAGATCGAGAACCAATTTCTATGTATGCACATTAGCTTTATGCTATAGATATCATGTCCATGGATTGATATCCGGTATCTTACCACTTATGTGCTCTACATACAATAGGTACGCTTGCGTGTTAACATGCTAGTAAGGGAAGCGATATGACAAGTAAGGGTGGGGGTATGTATGTTTAGCCTCACCAGTTTGGAAGTTATCTTGAAGCCGGTTGTGAGTTTGGAAGAGTGACTACAGATTTAGTGTTCGATGAGAGTAAGGGTCGGGTCAGAGTATGTATCACACAATCAGATCGGGTTATAATATGGTATCCATAATTTTAGACAATTTCTATTGAAAATGAAAGAGCTTATTAGGTGAAAAATATTATTATGGAAGTTGTATGGGTTGAATCATACGTGGACAATCTGGTATGATGTCATGTGATGTGTCCACATAAGGTTTGCTTTACTAGATAGGTAGAGGTTGATGAGCATAATTCAAGAAACATAAATAGTTGTACAATAATTAGCTTCGGCTACTTAAAGCGGCAAAAAAAAAAAAAAAAAAAATTGAATATCTAGTTATGTTTCTGGTAACTAAAAAATACGCTATATCATTGACTATTGTCCGTTTCAAGGCCAACAACATCGTGTTATGATTTTGTATATGGTAGCCTTTTAATGGGTTATTAAGAGGCTACTTCTTAATCGTTCATAGCAGCTTCTTAATGGTTAAAAGGTAACTAATTTAAAATGGTTAATAGGTAACTTGTCTGAATAATTAAGAGGTAACATAGTATTATCTCTAGACTTAATGTTACCTCTTAATCATTAAGAATATATATAAACTATTAAAATGTGGACTCTTAATTGTCATTAAGGGTAGCCTTTTAGTGGTTATTAAGAGTCTACCAAATAGCTCTTTTGAGAATATTTAGCAAAGGAAGACTTGTGATACACAACATTTTATTAACGTTTTGGGAAACCCCCATTACCGATCGATCCATTTGCAAGAACACTTGAAACTGAAAAAACAACCATAGAGTAAGAGATTCGCATAAATAATAGTAAGAAGTGCTCATAACTAACACAATATATGAATAGATGTCTAGCATATCGTTTTCCAACATAATATGGTTAAAGCATTTACAAGATCAAATGTGTTAATCAAGTTTGCATATGCAATCATTGTCGTCGTTAGCTTGTTTTAGATCTTGTCATGAAGACGTTAGACAAAGTCTTGCGTTAGGGTGAACACGGCGTGCTTTTGGGTGGCACACTAATCACTCTGGTTTGTACTTCTCACTCTTCCATGATCATTGTCGTCTTTGGCTTGTTTCAGATATTGCATGAAAACTTTTGACACGGCCGTGGTTGATATGCTCTTGTTTTGCCCCAAGATTGGTCCAACCAATGCCTAGCTCGTGCTTGCCTTTAATTCCCGATGATTTTACATTTTTTTTCCTTTGTTTCTCATTTATATATCCAATCTGACATCCAAACCGATCTGGTTTAGACCCAAAACCTATTTTGTTCAACTCTAGTTCTATACGACAAGCATATATTATAAATAAATAGAAAGCTAGCTTAATTTTATGAAATATCACTATTACTATTAGTTTTTTAACTTTTTTTTGAACGTCAAATAATCTCACGTGTAAACCTACTCTTTCGAGGCTTTGTCCAAAGTCGACTCATCAACCGTCGTGAGACCGTACCCCCTGATGCGCTGGAACCGGATGGAATCTGTAAACCCTCGCCCCCTTTCGGGTTCCAACCAGGGATTAAAGCCCTAATTTGTATCTTCACTTAGTTTTCCTTCGAATTGGCCAAAGTGAGAATCGAACATGCGTCTAGAGGTGTACAAAATCGTTTTTTCACAAATAGAACCGGTTTAGTTTTTGCATATGCCAAACCGGTTCGGTTTAGAAAATGGTTTACGCATAAAAGTAGTCAAACTGATCTAAACCGGTTTTAATGAAAAATACCTAAACCGCTATACAAACTGGTGGTTTAGTTCGGTTTCAGCTAACCGTTTTTTTACACCTCTACTTGCGTCTCCACTAACCAAGGACATGCCTCCACTAATATTATTTAATTAATTATTTAAAATTACTAAAAAAGAAAAAAAAATCATTTATTTATTATTATTAAAAAAAAAGGAAAAAAGATACAAATATGTAACCCCAAATTCACCGCATCTTTCTCACCTTTTGCTTTCATTCACTCATATATTTAAATTATAAATTAATAAAAATATAAGTAAACATTCGTTGATTGATTTTGTAAAAATTATTATCATCAATTAATCAAAGAGTTGGTTTGTTCGTTGGCGATGGAAACAGCGTACAATCCTCGTACCGTGGAAGAAGTGTTTCGTGATTTCAAAGGCCGTCGTAATGGCATGATTAAAGCCCTCACAATCGGTACTACAACCTTCATTGTTATTATTATTATTATTATACTTCAGTTTTAACTATATAATAATACAGGGCTTCTGTTTTAATATATTTTATATTTCTTTATTGTAGATGTTGAAGCATTTTTTCAGCAGTGCGATCCTGGTACGCGTATTCGTTTAACAATGAATTTTGTTGTTCGTTCAGTTGTGTTTGTGAACGTTGATAATGTGTTCGTTAATGTTTGTTTGTTTATGTTTTTAGATTAAACCAAAATGTATATTAACTATAATACAAATATATATGTATACACACACGGGTATTATGTGATTAATTTATATGTAAAATTAATGTATGAATATGAATGTTAAAAAATATCACCAACAGAAACTTGGTAGCCGGACTGAATCGTTGACACTGACCATCCTCGGTTAACCAAATCCAATTAAACACGCTTTGTGTTCGTGAACTGTTCACCAACAAGTTTATTTTCTTAATGAATGAACACACACACGAAATTTCGTTGGGTTAGTTGTTTGTGAACCGTACGCTTTCTCAGTAAAAGCTTAACAGACGAACATGAGCAAGGCCTTGTTTGGTTTGGTTCGGTTCGGTACAGTTCGTTTACATCTCTAGAGCTAAGTGTTCTCAAAGAAAATAAGTAGGATGCGCGTCTATATGTTAAACTGATAAATCATATCTTTTCAATGGATAAGACCTTGATACTTGAATTATAAATTTAATTCGTTATACGTATTTTTTAAAATTTAAACGACCATAAATGAACGAAAAAACACGTATTAATGTTTGTTGGTTTAGTAAAATGAACAAGGCATATGTTCATGAACGTTCGGTTCATTTTTAGGCCTAAGTAAGATGCATTCATATGGTTTTTTTGCTGTAATGTAAGACTTCATTCTAAAGTCTTTATCTTTCTCATCATTGTTTTTAAAACCTAGTGTGAATGATTCTATATTTCAAGTATCAAAATCATATGACTGATGACTTTTGTAGTTTTGTTTATAACAAGGCACAGTCTTTTAATACTTTATATTATAACAAGTTATATATGTTAATTTATTTCAGAAAAAGAAAATCTTTGCTTATATGGATTTCCCAGTGAGCAATGGGAGGTTAACTTACCTGCAGAGGAGGTCCCACCGGAGCTCCCTGAGCCTGCGTTAGGAATCAACTTTGCACGAGACGGAATGCAAGAAAACGATTGGTTGTCACTGGTTGCGGTTCACAGTGACGCGTGGCTACTTTCTGTCGCGTTTTATTTTGGTGCCAGATTCGGTTTTGATAAAACAGACAGGTGTTGTGATAGTGTTTAGCTCATAAGTTACTATTATTTATATTAATTTTAATAAAAACATAATGTGTTTAACATATGTTATGATGCAGGAAGCGTCTGTTTAATATGATTAACGAACTCCCGACAATCTTTGAGATTGTGAGTGGAAATGCTAAGAAACAGATGAGAGAAAAGTCGTCGGTGGCACATCACAGTAACAACAAATCCAAGTCAAATACTAAAGGGGTAAGATTTTAGTTTTAAGTTTTTAAGTATATATATTTATTTTAATCATTTTTTAAACCGTGTTCTCCCTCGTTCGAATCTGCAACCATCGTTGATGAAGGCTGATGAAGCCGATGTCATTGAACGAGGGAGAAAGGTTGCAGACGATTTAGGTTTATTGTCGTTTAGCAGGGGTGGGTGAAAACGGGGTTAAAAATGATTAAAATAAAAAGAAAATAAAAAAGACAAAATTGCCCCTAGTTAACGTTTAAAATAAACGGGCTAAAAAATAAACTTTTGAATAAAACTGGAAAATGTGATCAAACCTTTGGGACGATTTTAGCAGCTTACTCTGTTTGGTCGTTTTTATGATTGATGTATATAATGAACAGAGGGGGTCTGAGTTGCACGGTGAGATTGACGAAGAAGAAGAAGAGCATGGTGATACGTTGTGCGGGGCGTGTGGGGAGAATTATGCTTCGGATGAGTTTTGGATATGCTGTGATATGTGTGAAAGATGGTTTCACGGAACTTGTGTTAAGATTACTCCTGCGAAAGCCGAACATATCAAGCACTACAAGTGTCCGAGTTGTACCAACAAAAGACCGCGACCTTGAATCTTGGTGGTTACTTTTGGTGTTAAATCATGTTTTTACTAGAAAAGATTGTTGATTTTATAATGTTTGGATCTTTTGTCTTACTGTTTTTAATTTAATCAACTCTCTTTGTTTACTATATTTAGTTACTATGCAGAATGCATTTTGTTGTCTTTTTCTTTTACAATATCAATTAAATGTGCATTTGATTGTAATGGTTTAGATTTGCTTTTGGATTACTTAATTACACAAGCTACATTATCTCATTTCCTATAATCAATTAAAAAACACTTGAATACATTAACAAACATAATTGAACGTAAACGAACAGACAAGCATATTAAAATGAGTGAAAAAACAAGAAATAAATATTTAACAAACATAATTGAACGTAAACGAACAAACAAGCATATTAAAATGAGTGAAAAAACAAGAAATATATTTATTTGCTCATTTAACTAAATGAACAAAAACTTTTGTTCAGTTTGTTTACAAACCTAATAATATATTCTCTTATTTATTGAAAATTTCATATATTCTCTACAAAATTTGTAAAATTAGTTATGAATTGTAAGGGGAGCAGTTGTAAAATGCCAACCAAATATTAAAGACTTATAAAAGTATGTATATATATATATAAAATCATCTACCTAAGAAACAAAAAATATTGTTTGTGTGTGTGTATAAAAATAATTTACAAGAAAATCACAACCACCAGAAGTTGAAATCACACCACTCCTAGAATTAGACACCATATACACTTTACAGTGGGTTTGGTTTGGTTAAAAGTAACAAAACATTGATCAACAGACATAACTTAATAATGTATTATAGTACCATCATCAACATAACTTTATACAAAACCTGCACCACTAAGTAACTTAACCGTCTCGTTAGCGATAATAACATTCGGGTTCCTTACAGGTGGCTCCGCATTCGCCTTACCTTTACCCTTTGATGATATACTCCACAAACTACCACTTGACTTATCAACTTTTGACTTCATAAGTGGATGTTTTGCATTCTTCTTTCCCATCCCATTCGCAACCAACCACCGTGATCCCGCCTGCTGCTGTTTAGCGTTTGAACCCCATATCGTGAACCCCTTCTTATTTGACCCCGGTTCAGGTGCAGGTTCGGTTTTCACACCCGCAAGATGAACCTCTGTGATCTTGAACTGAGGGACCGGTTCACTTTCTTCAACCGAAACTTTCTTTTCTTCAACTTTTACTTCGTGGGCCTCATCTTTTTCTTCGGGTTTATTAACCAATGAATAAATGGAGCTGTAAATTTTCGGTTTTGGTGGAACGAAAACGCGTTCGACTTGAACGAGAGCGAGCATAGGAGTGCCAACGGGTTCAAAGTTTCTTAACGGATCACGAAGCTGAACCATTAACGCCACGGTGAAATTATTACCCAAAAGACCGCCTTTTTTCGACCCCTTTTTACCGATTCTTGAACGCATTTGATCATTTGCATGATGAGCAGCGAGAATTCTTGAAGTTCTTTCTCTGATTTCATCCCCATCGTCGATTTCACCAGAATCCAATCTCATCCATTCATCAAGAGTAACCGATAAACCCATTATCCCATCCATGTCATCATCACCGTTACCGCCACTTTTGTTTTTCACATCCAACAACTGCAACCCACCCGTTCCTTCCAAACCCAACGACCCGTCTAAATTTACTCTTTTGCCCTCAAGAGCCGAGATTTCACCAATGCATTTTGGGCTTATGTTCGACGGTGCATCCTTATCCGACATGCCAGACTGTATTCTTAACCCCTCGATCGATAAAGCTTCGATCTTGTTCATTGCTAACGGAGCAAGATCCTCAAGTGACACATATTCTTGATTCGTCCCACCCGTTTCATACCCTTTTGACCCGTGATCCGTTGACACTTGTCCAACCACTGGCTCATGCTGCATTGAATTTTGCCTGCCAAAAATATGGTCATAACTTATAAACATATTTATATTATTTTTATTTCTATAGATCAAATGTGAATCTTGGTGCCGCAAAGCTACCATTGGTCCAAGTCGCGGACCACCATTGGGCCACACAACTTTATGTTTTTTTTTTAAGTTTTAGTTTCGGTACCGTAACTAACGTAACCGAAACCGACCGAATTAGAATCCAAAAAGAATTGTTGCAAGAAACATAATATGCATACCCGTGTGGTGCCTCCAAAGACGGTGTGGAATCCGAAACAATTTGTTGCATGGTTTTGCCAGATATATCTTCTAAAGGCATGAGCTTATTTGCTTGCATAGAAAGCTTTTCAATACCAACTGAAGCCAAACTTTGTAATACATCCATTACACCCGAACCCATTTCCGCAGGCACAACAACCGGGCTAGAAACCTGCATAATTAAGTTCCCACCACTTTTAGCATTCTTGAAAATCTCGGGGCTCATTGACCTCAAGAACCCTCCGTTACTGGTCTGGACAAACGGGCCTAGCCCTTCTCCAAGTGGAGGCAGGTCAAGTGGCTCGTCTGGACACGGGTCAACCGGACCACCCGACTCACTCGGTGAGACCTGAAAGATATTCTTGTTTAGACCCCACTCGCGCATCAAAGCCTCTGTCTCCATGTCTTCCAAGATTGATGCTTTTGTTTTGGTTTGTGGCTCTTCGGGTGTTCGCCATAATATATCAACATTATCATCATCATTATTAATGTCGTCATCGTCAATAATGAAGTTGAATAAAGAAGAACCGTCAGCCATGGAATCTTTCTCGAACTGTCTTAGCAACTGCCCGCGTGGCGAGTTTGACTCGCTTTCAGAAGTCGAACCGAAGGGACCGCGCTCTATCCCAAGAATGTCTAAAAACTCATCAGTGACACTTTCGGTAGCATAATCCATATCGAGCGATTTCCCTTTCTCGTTATAACCAATATTAACCTGCAAATTTCCACTTTCTTTAATATTTTCATTTTCTTCTTTCAAGTCCATTACTTTATTCAAAGCCGACTCTAATTCCCGCAAGAGTAAATCTTTATCACCAAATTGTTGTTCTTTAATATTGCTTTCGGTTTGACTTTCGGATTCTTTGACCATCAAAGATTCTAAAGTTTCTTTTGTGGGATATTCAATTCCCTGCTCGATGACAGAAAACGCACCGTCGGGAAAGTTTGAATCTTGATTCGAGGGTTCGGGCGTTTCATAGTCAACATAAAAGATTGATTTTTCCTCTTCTTCTTCGAGTTTCTTATACAACACACTAACCGATTCAGAAAGATCCGACTTTGATACCGGCAAAACCTCATGCAGATCCTTTATATCTTCCACAGACCGAGAACTAACATGAAGACTTTCGCCTCGATTGATTTGACTTTGACTTTGACTTTGACCAGATGTCTTCACGAGAGATTTGACCACACCGTCACTATTTCCAACTATCGAGTACCCAAAACTAACATTCAAACTCGCACCTTTCGCCTTTCCCGACAACCTATAAGCAGTAGTCCATTTTCCCGAGCTCTTTTCGTCCTCGAGCTCCTCTAACGTAATAGGGAGTAATCTAGTGAGGTCAACTCTATGTTTTCCTAAGTCAACGTCGGGATCATTAACCACGTATGCATACAACAAAAAGTGTTTTGCTTCATATTTAGCCGAGTGGTGGGGCCCGCTTCTGCTACCAAAAACCGAGCACGTGTTGGTCAAAAGCTCCTCGAACTGCGCTGCACCTTGCAAAACTTTGACCGGTCGAGTGGTCAACTCACCGTCACGTCTCTTCCACTTAACACAGAGTGTAACATTATCGAAACTTGCAGGAAGTCCTTCGATCGAATGAACTTGAAGTGTAAAACAACAGTTGAATCTTTTGTTGCGGATATAGTTAAACGATTTAAACGTGTTCCAACCCCATATTGACTTCTTGTCCTTACTGTTGACTTTGGACTTTGACTTTGACTTTGTTTCGGGTAGTTGAGGTTTTGAAAGCAGTTTTGATTTACTAGTAGCTGTTTTATCTTCATACAGAGCTTTACTCAAGATATTAATATCGTTTAATAATATGTCGTTTTTAGAGCTCTCGCCGGTTCTCTTCGTGAGCTCGTTTCTTGACATCGTTTTCACGACCTAAACAATTTATCAATGTCAAAATTAGTTAGGATTATGTAGGCTTTATGTTTCTTGTTTACCAAGTAATTCGCCCGGGTTATAAATCTACAAATATCCTCGTTGTAATTGTAATCTTGGTCTGCGCTAATAAAAGAGAGCCGTGGACATAGGTCGCCCTCACCGAACCAACATTATATAGTCGTTTTCTTTATATTTGTTATATTATCGTTTTCTTTATTTTCTCGTTTCTGCGTGTTTAATTTGTGTGTGCAATGTGCATTGTGTGTTGGTTTTCCTAGGGGTGTAAACAGGCCAAGCCGCTCGAGACAGGCTCGCAAAAAAGCACGAGTCGAGAGCCGAGCTTAAATGAGGTCAAGCCTAAAAATAAAGCTTGTTTAATAAACAATCCCGAGCTTGAGCTTCACTTATCAAGCTCAAGCTCGTGATCCCAGACGAGCTTATTAGTTATTACTCATGTAATTTTTATTTAATACATTTCATATATATTTATTAAATTATTTAATAGTTATTATAATATATAAAATAATTAAAAAATAACTAAATAATATATATTATGTTATATATAAAACTAAAATAAATAAATATACACAAAAAATATATATAAAAAAAGTAACTAATAAATAGTAAACGAGACAAACTCGAGCCGTATAATGGAGCTTGAAACAAACCAAGCCCGGCTCGGCTCGGCTCGTTTGCATCCTTAGTTTGACTTGATGCCTTAACAAAAAAATTAGGTAAACCCTCTCATATTCATACTTGATTACAAATCTTGATTTAAGGAAACATGATTCTATGAAATTGTTGATTGATAACTGGAATGGATTAAGGATTAAAGTTAAGAAGATACTTGCCTTGAAGAATATGTGGATATGAAGAACATGTAAACCCACCCTTAGATTTAGATTAAATTGTTGAAGAAGCTTTCTTTTGTTTTCTTTTCTTTTCTTTTCTTTTCTTTTCTTTTATTAACAGAGGGAATGGAACAGAACAGAGATTAAGATTGATGGATGGAGTTGGAGTCTAAAGTTAAAACATATGAAACATGTCTGAAACGCACGCCATTGTTTGTTATTCGGTGACTCCCTGGTTGTTTCTTCTATTACAAATTCATCCTTGTACTTTTACAAAAAACTTTCTTACTTGGTGCAACTGTTTAGTTTCATTGCATAGTAAACACGAACATGTCGGATACGATGACATGTTGTACTAAACACGAGCACGGCACGTTAACTAATCGTGTCATTTTTTCAAACACAAACACGAACCTGTTTAGTAGGCGGTTAACTTGTTAAGGGACCTATTTAAACATACAATAAGTGATACATTTGCAATGAAATAAAAAATTTTCAAAACAAGCATAAAAATCTTAATTAACGCATAATTCATAACAAATTTGAGACAACAAACAACAATCCTTAACATATTTGAAACAAAAAACCACAAATCAATAACATATTTGAAACAAAAAATCATAGAAGTAATTAATCATAACATCCATTAAAAATATAATAGCAGGTTCTGACAGGCATTAATAAATTTCGTATATAAGTATGACTTTAGGTTTAGGACTTTATGGATGCATATTTATTTATTTTTTAAAATTAGTAATCTACACAAGTTACTAACATGTTAACAAGTCTTTAACCTGTTAAGCTTAAACCAAAACCTGTTAAAACCTGTGTCGTGTCGTGTCGTGTTAAAAGGTCTGTATCGTAAATTGACAGCCCTGGGTTTGACCAACGCTCGGGTTTTATTGACCGACATCACCCCGGTACACCTCAATTTTTATATATTTTTTTAATTTAGTTATGGTATCGTGACAAATGTAACCAAGCAATTTTTTTTTGTTTTAAAACCTGTAACAAACATGGCGTAAACCGACCAAATCTTCGTAGACTCGCCGCCTTAACGACCAGGACGACAACCCTTGAGTTTTACCAACGTTGCTTATACCTTAACGAAAGTAACCGACACTGACCGAATTCATGTAGAACCCCCGCCGTAATGCTCAGGATTTACCAACGCCCTGACATCAATAGCCAGCTTTTGCCCACTGAATAAATATGATAATTTTGTTATAGTACGTTATAGGTTTAGTTTCTATACGTAACGAACATAGTCAACATCCACCAAATTCGCGTTGAACTTCCGCTACCACATCTAGGTTTTACTGATCAATTTCTCCACACAGCGCGCAAGTAATTTACTAATTGTATGCAAAATTGTACACATTACGTTTAGTTCACCATCTAATTTAAAAAGTTGTTTTGATATTAAATTTATATAATATACAAATTATATTGGCAAAAATATTTCACCATCTACTTTAAGAAGTTGTTTTGATTAAATTTATATTGGCAAAAACCGGGTAAAATACTAACTATCTTGAAACCTCAAAAATTGGTACCTAAAGTATATGATTTGATACCGGCAGTGTTTTAAAAACCGGTTCAAACCGGCCGGTTGAACCGGTTTAAACCAGATTTCGCACAGCAAGCCGGTATTTTGAGTCCGGTATTTTTGACCGGTTTGCTAGAACATCGTACCGGCGGTTTTTGTCTAAAATACCGGTTTTTACCGGTAAACCGGTTTGAAATCCGAGAGATTTTTTATATTTGTGTCCCATATTTTTTCAAAAATACTTTTAACCCAACAATTAACATTCAAAAGTGTAAACTTTAGGACTATTTTTTATTCAAAAGTGTAAACTTTAGGACTATTTTTTAAAATTTGAGTGTTTTTTCATTATTTTTTTAATATGGATTAACTTTTTGATGATTTTTTGTTATAGGAATCATTTAATTTTAGGTTATTTTTGGATTGGAGTTACATTTATAGGAAATTATAATGTAAACTATTCAACCGGTTGAATCTTCCGGTAAAACCTGATTCAACCGGTTGTACCATTTTTTAGTCCAATCCGGTACAAATAAAATACCGGTTTTTAAAACATTGGATATCGGTACAATATCAATACCCCGTACTATTTGCTCATCCATATCGTCTCTTAATTCTCTACTTGAACTAAAAAATTGATTTGATAATCACTGCAAGATATATTCTAATCAAAGAAATAATTGTGGATTTGATTTAAAAAAGGTTTAATTAAAATCGGCAATTATTACCATTTAGAAAAAAAAATAATAATAACAAATGTAATATTATGAAATTTGTAGGGATATATGCTCCCTTGGCAAAATATTCAATAAATGTCAAATACCAGACCACTGCCTTTTTATCAAAGGTAGCTTTCAGTTCTAGAAGCATGCAAAAATAATATGTGACTGGATTTCTACTTAAAGATCACAATACTTGTAATTCTACAAACAAAAAGAAACTATTCAAATGTTAACAAATCAGATCATGTTCATTCAGTAAGGTAAAAAAAAGGAGCACAAAAATCTGATGTATATTCTGATTTGTGCATCATCCGGTCGATCACAACGAGCTTTTGATCTCTGCAAATGTCAACAAACAAGACAAATACAGTCGTCTTTATCTCACGTAGTCACTGGATTCGGAATCTGAAGAGTTAAAAAAACGAATTTTAAGTGCTTGTAACACAAAACCATCATACTCTAAATAAATTATTACTAGCAAAACATATGAAGATTGATCAAAGATATACCATTTCCCTTGTCGCCTTTTTCCAAAACATTTTGCTGAATAAACGTTCTAACGGTTTTCCAATAATGATCACCACCAGCAAGCCAAGTGTCCATATGCATGCCAGTTGGAAAATCAACAAATATGCATTTTTTGTTATGTGCAGCTGCTTTTGCGTACAACATCTCCATGTGAAATGGCGGAACCATTTCATCTCTTAATCCAGAAAGAAAAAGAATTGGCTGTTTGACCTGTGTATAAATCGAATAATGTCATCATTTGGTCAAGCACCGATTTAGTTCAGTTTAAGAATGTATAACCGAAAAATGAAATATTTCTTTTTTTCTTTAATACCTTCAAAATGAACCTAAAACTATTGACATATCATTGGCGTTCAACTTTTTTGATTATATCATCATAAAGAGCACAGCACATATTCTTAAAACTAATAAATACTATTTAAATATATTTTTCAATATTTCAATATTTCAATATACACGCCTTACACTCGTTAGGCCGTGGACAGGCTAGTTAAATAACAAATAGGCCTATAAATGAACCGAACTTTTACAAAACTGTTCATGAATTGTTCGGTGGAGAGTTGGTTTATTTAATAAAAAAACAGGCATGAACAAAAGTTTTCGTTCATTTACACAAACAAACGCATGAACACATGTCTCGTATGTTCATATAAGCTTGTAAACGTTCATTTACATTTGTTCATTTGAGTTCATTCGTTTACAATCATTTATGTTCACCGTTTTACGGTTTTTTAAGTAGGTGTGTTTACGTTTGTTAACATATTCATTTAAAGTTTTTAGGCCATTACAATTTAGTCTAGTTTTAATAACGATTTAGGCCCAACACATTCTTCATATTTACTTTTAATTGGTTTGAGCTCAATTATGTTCTTTCATCTATGTTCAGTTATGTTCGTTCGTGAACTAGTCGTTTATGCTGTTAACGAATGAACATAGACAAAAACGAACACGTTCATTTTCCTAACAAATGAACACGAACAAGAAAACCTTTTTCATTTAGTTCATGTTTAATTGTTTGTTCAGTTATACTTAAATTAATAAACACAAACAAGAAGCACATAAGCATAATTGTGTATTATGCGCCATCACAAAGTGGGCAAAAATTACTAGTAGCTTTACCTCTGCAATTGCATCAATGGTGTTCCAAGGAGAACGAACCACAAAATTAAGAACTTTAAGGCCTTTAGATGTGCTTCCACCAATAAAATACTTCAAAAATGGTAACAGAACACCAGCCATATCTAGAATTGAAGTAAAAGTGTTCTCCAATATTAATGCAGCCACCTGCAATGTTGAAACACATATGATACAAAATGTTTAAAACTCAAAACACAAATGTTAACAGCTTTACCTTATCTGGATTATTTTTAGCAACAACAGTACCAACAGCACCACCGAGAGACCTTCCAAATACTACTATTTGAGATGTGTCTATATCAGTTCTCTGAGTCAGATGGTCTAGTGCAGCCTATGTAGATAAAAGAGTTATAATTAACCAAAAAATAAAATGAAGGAAATTGTATAATAATATTGTTATAAAAGGAAACCTGTGCGTCCTTAATGATTCCTTGTTGAGAAGGATAACCATCACTAGCGCCATAACTATTCATTGTCAAAACACAAACGTTGATTAGAAAAACAAAAAACATATTGATAATATTGCATACAACAAGAACATATTATGTACCCTCTGTAAGAAAGCATGAAAACGTTGCAGTGCAAATTTTGTAACATGATGCGCACCATCTCAAGACGATGAGCAATATCTATAAATCATCAGTCAGGGATCCAATAATCAATTTAATCAGAATCAGGCTTATGATAACAAGAAAAGAAAATCAAATTCCAGCATTTCCTTGGAAAAACACATATCATTTGCAATAAAACTGGGAAACACGTATTATTTGCAACTGACAGCAATAAGGATACTTCCGGCATTTTCTTGGAAAAAGAGAATAGTTGGGCCTGCAAATCAAACACTGATACTTTTAATCTCGAAAATGCAGATGGAAAAAGCTTAACTAAAGAATCATTAATACATTAGTAAAGAAAGGCAGATGCATTTTAAGATTTTGTATTAGTAGAGACAAAGATGATCTGTCCAAAAGAAACTACTTGACTTAGCCTAATTTCTCTGATTAAAATGCTTCTAAACCATGACCATATTTGTGCTTTAATCCATTCACCTAATATATACACTAGCTAGTGAAATGAGAAAAAAACTAATACCAAACACAACTTGTTAAGCTAAGTGTAGTTATAACTTCTAAAAACGTATAAACATACAAGATAATAAATTTTGATATGACTTGTTAGTTGTTATAGTATCAATTGCTGAGTTACACTAAAGTTCATACATCGCATTTTAGCTAGTATAGTAGTATCATTTATTAGTAGCATGCATATATTTAAAAAACCAATAATTCATACAGTTGATTAAATCACAGTTATGCTACCACATAACAAAACAAGAAAAGAGGATTATATTAATCCAACTACCCCTATGCCTAGTTGCCTACATACTTCAATACTTAGGAAAACTAGCCTTGTTAGCAAATGAGACAATTATAAGTATGCTGCCACATAACAAAACAACAAAAAAGGATTATATTATGATTAATCCAAATACCCCTATGCTTGCATACATCAATACTTAGGGAAACAAGCATTGTCAGCAAATGGGACAATTATACAAAAAGATAGTGAATAAATGATATGAAATTAGATTTTGATGTATGCCAACTAAATCACTCTTTCAGTTACTGGAAAACCCAAAGTAAAAACATAAACAAACAGTTAAAACACATTACTATCAGCAAACAATACTTTCTGGCAAAATAAACTGCTAAATACTAAATTATAAGCATTGCAAAAGGGTGAGGAATAACCAAACTGTTAACCGACGAAACTGAACCGAAATTGACCGGAACTGAATTAACCGAAAACAGATTCACAAAAACCGAATTAACCGAAAATCGGTTACGGTTTCTTTTTGTGTAACCTCGGTTAACCGAAACCGAACCAAATCATTCGTATTTTCGTACATTTCTATCTTTTATGCCCTCATTTTGAAATATTTCTAGATGTTATGTGTCCACATATTTGAAGATTTTATACCTCCATTTCATGTATTTTAAGCAAAAAAGTTGGTTGGCTCATTATGTTAAGTTTAAAATTTTAGCCAAGGTTTGATTTGGTTATTAACCGATCTATTAATCGAACCAAAAACTGGCGTACTAACCAAAATGATTTCAGTTATCGGTTTCGATTATGGATATTCCAAAAACCAATTATCAGTTATTGGTTTCAGTAATGTATAAAACAGCAGATGTTTGGTCACCCCTGTGGCCCTATGCAAGCGAAGTTCTGTCAAAACCCGAATCTTGATCTTGTACTCACTTCAGCTACACATACTGAACTAATGTCTTTCCTGTATTATAGACATCTAGATATGATCTGATTCAATTTAAGTCAATCAAATGTAATCAGTATCATCCCTAATAGGTCATCATCAAGAAAACACAAATAAACCATAATTATTGAGCTCGAGCCTCAAATTTTGATGGTTTAGTTATCAAGCTTGAGCCTCAAATATTGCTGGTTTAGTTATCGAGCTTGAGCCTTGTATGGGAAGATCGTTTAGGCTCGTCAAGCCTTAACAAGCCTAATATATTTTTTAGTTTTAACACTTTTGGATTTCTAGCATTATGTTACACTAGACAGCCTAGATCAAGCCAAGCTTTGGCTCGTTTAAGATCCTGCACACGAGCTCGAGCCTAGCTTAGGTTCATTAAAGTTTTTCTCAAAATATTATATATATATATATATATATATATATATATATATATATTACAGAAGAATCTACAGACTATGATTCTGATCCAAATTCAAGTCCTGAAGACTGCGAAAATTGTTGTAAAAATGAAAGGTCGGATGATGAGATTTATAAGATCATATCCCATTTTCAAGATAATGACATTAATGAAAGTGATCTTAATGTTATAAATAGTAAAACTTTAGAAGATATTCTTAAAAGAATAAAAGATCCCGAAGAAAAGATAAAAGTTCTTGATATAATTATTTACCAAATAATAAACAAGCCGAGCTCCAGCTTGAAACGACTCACGATTCGACTAAAACTTGGTAATTGTAAATTGTAAATTCATACCCCGTGTCTTAATATTAGATGTACAGGGATATATATAGATAACATAATAATCATGAAACCCTAGAGTCTATTCATATCCCGTGTCTGCTGAGCTGCTCATATTCCAAGCCTGTTCATATTCAATCTAATAACCCAAGCCAGAGCTTTAGAAACAAAGCTCGAAACAAGCTGAGTTTGAGCTCTTGTAAGTCAAAACGAGCTGAGCTTGAGCCTAGTCGAACTTGGGCTCAGGGACACAACTAAACACTTAATATGAAAATTGTTTATGTGAGAACTAACACTTCTATTATCCTTGCAAACAAAGTTCTGTCATAACCTTAATCTTGATCTTGTACTCTGCTACACAAAGTGAGAACTAATTTTGATCCTATATCATAAACATCTTCATATGATCTGATTCAAATAAAAAAACTATCTAGGTTTACCAAGGTCTCGCCACTGATCAGGTCAATAAATTGTAATCAGTATCATCCCTACAAGCTCATCATCAACAAAACACAAATAAGCCCTAATTCAAGTGGTGAGCAATAACCGAACCCGCAAACCGTTAACCGAACCAAAATTAACCAATGACTGAATTAACCAAACCGAACAATTCATATTTTCACATATTTCTAGCTTTTATACTTCAATTACATGTATTTCACGCATTTATACCACCATTTCATGCATTTATACCACCATTTCATGTATTTACATCTCCATTTCATGTATTTCCAAGTTGCCTAAATATGTTTTTGGCTATAACCAAACCAAACCGAATAACCGAAATCGAACCGTGCTCACCCCTACCTAAATCACACACAGTTCAAACACAAACAAACCCTAACTCAACATCACACCTAACCTATACACACAAATAAACCCTAATTCACCAGCACACCTAAATCACACACATATAAACCCTAACAAAACTAAATCAGAGAAATAATTGAAGTACCGGTGCATTGAGGAGAGAACTTGATCAGCCACGAGTGAAGCCGGACACCGTCGGATGACGTCAGCCAGACGTCTTCGAAGATGAGCCGGAGACGAGCCGGAGTGATCGGGTAGGACTTGGTGAGACCGGGCAAGACGGGAACGTAGACGAGCTTCTCCTGGAAGGCCACCAGCAAGGCCATTCCGGCAACCACTATGCCGCCAACGCCGTAGATCACCAAGCTCATGTAAGAGTACACCATTGTTATTGTTATTCTTATTCTTTCTATTTCTCTCTCACACACGCAGTGTATGGATTCGTTTTAATGGTTTCATAGTTTGGACCACGTCACTTGCTGTCACTTAATTTCTTATTATTATTATTATTCATTTATTACAAGGTGTAAAGAAGGCGGCCTCAACTCGTTTCGATCTTTATTTATGAAGTTTGAGTTTGGTTTGGGATCGGCTCGTTTAATATTTATTAATTCAATATTATATCATCGTCATCATCGTGCTCAGTAAATCCCACTAATAACAAAGATATGATAGGGTTAGGGTCTGATGAGGGTAAGATGGAGACAATCTTACCTCTACCCCGTAGGAATAGAGAGGCTGTTTCCGGTAAAACCCCCGGCTCGATAGTAGTTTTGCATCAAGCCTTGGACATAAGGCACATAACACTCAACCATCCAGGCACCGGCTGATTGGTGCATGTACCCTTGTCTTTCAGCTATCAACGTCACCACATGATGCCTGATTAACCTTCCGCCACTTTTAACGTTATTTTCACGGGATTAGAAAAATAACGTCAAATCTAGTGCAATTTCACTTTAGCCCACCCGTGAGTCACACGTATATACATTATATGTGTGCACCGCAAGCGGGACGAATAATTCAATTTTATATATAATTATTTAGTTATTTTATTAATTAGTTAATTATTATATGCATATTTATTTATATATTATAATAACAAAAGTGGGAGGATTATGCTCTTGTTTATGTTGTTGTATACTCTTTGTTATGATACACGTGTATTTACTCGTTGCGCGTGTCCTCTACTTCTTTTGTTCTATATTCACTTGAAGGGTTGTCAACACATCTGAAAAACAACCAGTTTTTTGTTGCAGACGGACTTCACCGACACATTTTCTCACCTCCGTATGACGAGACGCAAACGGTGTCTTCATCGAAGTAGATGAAAACCTAAAGGTAACTTCAATTGCTCAATTTTTCTTCTGAGTAACTTAGTGTTGTTTGTTGTTGGACCAAATGCATGTTGTTGTGGACCTTTGTTTTTGCCTCTGGACAATTTATGTAGTTTGTAGTGATTGTATGTTTTTGTTTTTTGTTGCTGTAAGCCAGGTGTATGATGAAATGTTTGTCGTCATTGTTTGTGTTATATAAGGATGACAATGACTTGGGTTTGGGTCAGATCTAGACAATCCCCGATACCCAAAAATGTCCCGTTATCCCGATTTTTCTATCAGGATTTGACAATAGAATTCTGTCTTCCTTTATTCTTTTCCATTACTGATTATATAATTCAGAAAAAGGTGATTCTTTTTAATATAAAAATACATTAGACATTATAATTTAATAATCATGTGTTCAGATCGAAGTCTCCATGACAAAATCAAATTGATAAGTAGCATATGTTTGGTAATCATGTGATGGGCTAATAAGTGGGGGGGGGGGGGGGAGGATTGGTGACATAAATAAAATAACCCAACAAAATACTAATTCACATACACAATAGGTACTGCCACAATGCAAAGATCACTGATGACACAGACACAACTGATGTTGTAATCTACAATGATACAATGTTGGATTACCTCAAAACAGATTGTCAGGTGATGGTGGAAGACATGGGATACTACGAACCAAAACGCTACCACCACCAATCTCCATAATGATAGGAATGACCATGGACTTTACCCTCACATTGAGGGGACACAAGTTGGTTATCATCACCAAGATTTCAAAAAAAAAACAAAAAACGCATATCAATCAACTTCATTGGCTGCAACAAATCTACCACCACCAACACCTGACCCCAAATACAAAAGACCATCACAACAAACAACATATACTAACAAACATTCCATAATTACATATATAGTTTGAAATAGTTGCTTGTTAATTGTTTCTATGTGATAATCTTAGTTTAAGTTATAGTATAATCGACAAGTGTATTGGATTACTAGCAACCTTCTGATAAGATTATTGTTAGTGATGACATGACTTTGGAAATAGTAGTTTCTTAATAGCTTATATGATACGTGTCACTGTTATTAATAGATAGTAAATATCCTGGATTACTATCAACCTTCTAATATCAACTAAATTATGATTACATGCCCGAGCGAAAAGAAGCAAAAAATGCATTGGAGAAAACACGGACACGATTTTGGCAACACAAGGCCATTTTTTTTAAACCACCCAGTAGTTTACTATATCAACCCACATAAGTTGGGTCTTTTGTAAAGAACATGTAGTAAAAAACCCAAATATAAAGTTGGGTACTAAGACTATGTCATATGCACTAGTTTAGTATGTAAACCCACAAATGTTGGGCTCTTTTGTAAAAAATATCAAACTAAATAAAACGAAGTGCAAGCTCAGACCTATGACGATCTCTTTACTTTTTTTTGTCAAATGTTTTTAGATATGATCAATGTTGTAAAACTTGCTAGGTGGTCTCTAGGCGGCCGACCTCATTGTAGAGAGTACTCGGAGTACTCGGGCATGATAAATATAACATAAACTAATTATTGGATATTATATATATGTTAAGATAAGCATAATTCATATGAAAAAAAAACATAATTCAAAAAATTCATGTTTTGTTGTTATTTTTCATTTTTACTAAAAAATAAAAAATTTAAAAATTAAAAAAAATTATAAAAAAATAAAAAAAAAGTAAAAAATTATAGTCGAGTTGACCTTGGAGGCCGAGTAATCCCGAGTACTCCGAATTTTGACCGAGTTGGACCTTGGCGAGTAATGGTGGCCGAGTTGGGAAAAAGCGGTAAGGTTGATGTCCGAGGACCTTGGAATCGCCGATTCCAATGCCTTGGAATCCGACTTTTACAACACTGGATATGATAAATGTCATCTGCTATCCAACCTCCACTCCACATAACATTTGACACTCAAATGATATTCAAAAATTAAAAATCTACTTGCATAGATCAACATCGCCTCAAAGCGACAGGTTACAAACCTAGTGTGTGTGTATACATATAAGGGTGATTTAACGTACAACAATCGTTTAACGTACATTACGTACGCGAAATACGTTCAAGGTTAAAAAGCCAAAT